>NC_018950.1:0-300000 GCF_000304475.1 Kazachstania africana CBS 2517 | reverse complement strand
AGATGCAGAAGAGATAAAAGGAAACGATGTGTAAATCGATATAATATACATTGTATACAACATATTAATATTATCAGGTTGCATAGCAAGAAAAAAGCGTTTTATGTTAACTTGAACGAGTGAAAGCTTTTCTAGTATTGGAAGTCTTCCCGCTATTTGCAAATGATGGCTACGTAAGAAACAAAATAAGATCAGGAAACGCAATAAAAATAAGCGAAGATCTTTTAGAAGTTATGCCTCGAAAGGATCTCGTTAATTAACACCAGAAAGTCAGCAGTCTTTTGTGCCTCACACAAACAACTTTGCTTCTTTTCAATGGCATTAATCCTTATAGGTACATGATGATTGTTCATAGCATTGATCAGTATAAGCAGTTAGTTACAATAATCATTCATCCATTGTATAGTTTAATGTCCAAAATTATAAGATAACCCGTTTCGGGAGCTCTTTACAATGAGGATGTAGATCAGTCGCTGCTTTTATATATTTTTTTCTTTTGGGGAGGCTGGCTCATGCTAGCATGTACGCTGGATCTTGGTAGTGGCATTTGTGGCTTATTGACTCTAAACAACTTTCTAAAATCACTTCCTGTCATTATTGTTTAGATCAAGACAGTTAATTGTTCTTTTCAGTTTTATATCTTAAAAAGTCCTAAAAGGAAGCTACGATGACAAAATATAAATGATCAACAACGTCCATTCACAATGTAGCACATTATGCCAGAGTATGCAGTTTTCATGCTTCTATAAGCTAGCTAGTTACTGCTAAACTGCATGAAACTTATTAGCGTACTTACACTATTCTTGAATCACTATGTAGAGGACAAAGAACAGAGGACAAAGAACGGAAATATAATAGCTATTATAATAGTAACTAAAATTCTCAATTAACAAGAAAATATGGTTTCGTGGTCTAGTTGGTTATGGCATCTGCTTAACACGCAGAACGTCCCCAGTTCGATCCTGGGCGAAATCATTATTTTATTTTTTAAAATTTTTTTGGCAACAAAAATCTCATACCATAACAGGTAGTTTGAGGACTTATCTAGAACGCATCTACCCGTACCATCATCTCCCCCTTATATAAATGAGATTCAACGATTTTAGCAACACAAAGACGTTTCTTTGCTACAAAGATCTCTGTTGAGATGGGATACTCATTGACGGACTCTCTATTCAAAGGGAGAATATCTCGCAACGGGATCATCTAGCTTCATTAAAGGATAGAATCAATTTCAGTGAGACGAAAAGAATATTTCGATTCTCTACAGTCGTAGCATTGGATTCACCTTCCTTAATTGCAAGATTATGGGACCTCCTATTCTCGGGGTTCCTTACGTAACTTGAATAAATCTGAGAATCGGCTCATTGAGTACCTAGTAACGTTCTTTTAGTAAATTACCACCATGCCTTATGTACTCTTGTTCTCAACTTTACCATCACAAGAGTCTCACAACTTGCTATTAGATGTAGTGACGGTAATATAGATTTATATACATGTATGAGGATTAAAACCTATGCTATTGAAAGGATACCCTGTAAGGAAAAATTAAGGCTGGTAAAAAAATAAATTGTATATTAATCCCCAGGGATCTCTGTATCTTCAACTAGTTCCACCATCTTATCATTATCGTCTATTCAAGTTATCTCTAACTCATATAGGAGATCTCTACCGCATCATTACAGATATTCTAATAACCTCTATTGGCAGGCGGCAAATGATTCACAGGGAGACTAACCTATCGCAAAGGGAGAGACAGATCCATCGTAAACTCAACCCTTCTACTACTGGACAGGGAGCTGATACGGACAGAATAGAACCTCATAAGCTACACTCATCTTCTGAAGAGTTTTATCGCAGTGAAAGCGAGAAAGACCAAACTCAAGCTGTGATGCAGATTGTTGAACCGAAGAGACATGATATGCAGCATACAACTTCAAGGAGAAGATTGAATCAGATGCTTCAGAGTCTGAAAATGAAGCCTCCAAATGAAAGCCTTTCGTCTGGATTAAATTCACAAAAGGACAATAATATATCGAATTCAAATAGACCTAAGACTGACGACGTCGACGACCCTACTGCATCAAACTCAACAAGATTTTCCCGCAAGCTCAGAGAACGTAGTAATACCAGTTCTGAAAGAAGGCATAAAGGATCAATTTCTACAACTGTATTTACTGGTAGAGATCTCTACGGGGATAATTTGCATAATAAGAAGAAGTCTAGCACATCAGTGAGAACTTCATCAAAAAAATCAAATACTCAAAATACTTCAGTGGTAAGAGAATTAGTTCATGATTCTAAATCTTCACCTAATTTGGAAAGAGACATATACACTTCCTCAACAGCTGATATAACAACACCCAGAAGCAGAAACTCCATAGTTCTTGACTCCGAAAGTTTTTCCAACTGCTCTAGTCACTACAAACTACCACAACCTGAGAAGGATGACAATTGTCATACATATTTGAAAAAATTGTCAGTTTATGGGAAGTGCATTCCTATAATACTTACCGACAGGGATACTGACTTCAATTATGACTGTTTAAAATATTTCATAAGTAGCTCATTTGATTTCGCAAGAGAACCATTAGATGTAGCTTTGAGAAAGCTTCTCATATTTCTGGACTTACCAAAGGAAGCACAGAAGATTGATAGACTATTATTAGCATTTAGTGAAGTTTATTATAATACTCATGAAATTTACAGTGACAATAATTATAAAAATTTTTGGACGAATTCAAGTCAGGTATTCTTTGTTGCATTTGCCCTATTAATATTACACACTGACCATTTTAATGAAAGAAATAAACAAAAAATGACAAAACAAGAGTTTATAAACCTTATTCATGATGATGAAAATTCCTTTGGAAACTTAATTCCAATTAAAATGATATCTTATTTTTATGATAACACCATCGCCAAAGAATCCCCAAAATTCGACATAAAGATACCAAATGATTACGATAACTCATTTTATGTGCCTGAAGAATTAATAAGAAGCAATGCAATTTCTGCGAATAACAACTTGCTTCCAAAAAAAATGGCCCATAGAAATTCTATATCGTCATATTTTTCACATAATACGTTGTCGATAAACACCCCAATTCAAGATGATATAGATATTTATTCAAACATCATGAATGCTACTCTTGACAGTGTAAGTATGAATGGTCAGGTGGAAAAGTTATATAAGCCTGCTTTAAATTTACTAGAGAAGCAGCTCCCTCTTCCCAAGTGTTGTAGTTTGATCAGATATGGAAAAGATGATTACTGCATCAATGCTCTTAAGACAGGAAACTATGATTTCTGGTATGGAGGAAAATGGTATCCAAATCAGCCGATTATTCTTACAAGAACATCAATTATAGCCAAAAATTTAAGCATTGGTTGGTATAATGATTTTGTGCTAGAAAGTCAGGAATACACGTATTTCTTCTCAAATCTTGATACAGTGACGGCAGTGACGCAAGATAGCTTAGTTTGTGTACATTATGGCGCAGTTAGCTTTATGATTAGAATCAAAAATCAGGACGAAAGGACAGAATGGATGCATATAATGAATGTCTGTGCCGCTTTCGACTGCACATCTCATAATTTAGAGGTCAGCACCAGAATGGCCTCGTTGCTGAATGAAACAATTCTACTGACAACCAACATTGAGAATCTAGAAAAAAAGCTGTCCTTATTCAGATTTGCCGTTCCGTTAAGCCTACTGACTAGAAAGGATCTCATAAATGATATCAAACAACTCATACAGAAAATAACCCTCTTCCAATATGAATTATTCAAGGATAATTATCAAATTGAAATTATCGAAGAATTCAATATGAATTTTAGAAATCTTATATCCGACACCGATGTAGACATTGTCGATGGATCTGCTGGGAAAGCTGTATCCAGAGATCCTTGTTGGATTTCTGAGTTGGAAGCACTAGACATTATTTGAAGTAGATTCCTAAAGTTCTTGAGTTCAAAATACAAATAATTTAACTTTTTTATATGTTCGTACATAATATGAATCATCACCATAAGCAGAGGTTTCATGTAACTTTCATGTCCTTCTTTTCCTCATAGGGCCCTTTGGTCTATTGAATTTTTGGGCGGAAGAAGCTGAAGATTCATTATTTTCATACTCTTTAGATTCTTCAGCTGTCGAACTTGAAATTAAAGTAAACTCTAGCTCATCTGAATCTCCAATTTCTATGATCTTACTGAAGGTAATTTTTTCATTATCCTGGAGATATTTCACGAAACCAAGTCTATTTGATGCATAAACCATACGTTCCTTGACTTTACTTCCGGAAGGGCAACTATATATGAAATAGTACAATTCCCCATTCTTATAGAGTGTATATGTTGGATGTTCCGCAACTATTTGAAGATCTTCTGGTTTGGAAATTGTTGATTTCTTAATTATTTGAACTTGTTCATTGCTTAAATCAATGTTGAAGGAAATTACATTTGCTTCTTTTAATAGGTCTTGGATTGAGCTATCACCAGTTACAACGTCAAAACTCAATGCAGTAGGAGATCCATTAGTCTGAGAAACTAATTTACGGCCTTTTGGATGCATTTGTAACAACCTCATTGCACGTTGTTGTTCAGCTATTTGATGCTCAATTTCCTCGGATTCAGTTAAAATAGCTGAGGGTGATTTGGTAATATCTTCTGCAGATTCTAGTAAATCTAATATTTCGTCTGCAGCTGTTGCTAGAATTTGCTTACCGATCGAATTGGTACCAATTTGTCTCAATAGAGTATTCTTAGTTGAGGCATAGAGCATTTTGGATCTGACAGGTGATGAATCAGGAACATAGGAGATGAAGTCATAATGATCCGTATTTTTAGAAAAGTCCTTTATGAAAATGTATAGAGGGTTAATTGAAAGATTCGATTGCAACTCTTCAATCGTGTCAAACTTTCTATTGAATTGAACAGATGTTGAATTATCAGGGATACTTGCAACTATAATCGCTAAACCAGTAGAAGTTTCAGCTTGAGAGCTATTACTCAACACGTCAAGTAACTCTTGTTCGGCAGAAATACCAGATTGATTCGACATACCAAGATTTCTGACTCTATTTTTCTCTTTAGTGTTTGCCTACTTTCCAAATTGCTATATATATGTTTCCGATTTCTCATTATTTTTCTGGTCTCGAGAAAAAAAGTTGAGTTTCAGGTACAAAACAATTGTCCGTCGGAATTACATAATAACAATGACAATAGTAATAATTACAATAGCAATGGACTGAATAAGTAAAGTTTTTGAATTAAGTTTACAGATTATACACAAAATTTAAGAAGACTATATATAAGAGTATGTGGCACCAGTTGACATGCACCATACGGATGGATTAATTAATTGTATGGTGACAGGATTTCAATTCTAATTGAGGCCAAAGGTGAAATAATAAATAATAATGGACAAATTGAATGTACATGTATTGATAAGATGAATAAAAAAACATATGCAGAATACTACCCTAACCTAAAATGAAGAAAAAAAGAGTTCCTTAAACCTTAAAAGAAAAAAACCAGATTATAACATGAATTCACCAATCGTAGCATTAGTTGAAATCATTTGAGCAACACCACTTTTTCTTCTAATGGCTTTTTTCAAAAGTTTGCTTTTCTTACTTCTTCTTTTCTTCTTGCTAACCATTCCAGTGGTTGCATGACCGGCTCTATCGGTACTATTAGTGTTACAGTTATTAGTTAGTAGTGAACTATGAGGATTATTGTTATTATTGACAGAATTTCTAATTTTTAAAGCCAATGTTCCATCGGCATCTCTATAGCAAAGTAATTTGACTTTACCCTTGGTTTCGCCAAAAATTGTTTCATTCCATTCTTTGGAGTTAGTTGCGTTTGAAACCAAATCTTCAGAGACAAAATCCTTCAAAGAAGTGAAATTGTTTCTATTTAGATCCTGAGAAATGACAGAAGCTTTCCTCTCTTGTAGAGAGAAGTTTTCGTTTGAAGTGTCTGAACGATCGGAAAAACAAATGGCTTCTTCACTAGTGACGTGAACTTCTTTCCAGAAGTCGTCGTTACTTTCAGCCAATGGAGAGTTCAAATCATCCAAACCATATTGTTCGGAATCAATTATATTTAAACCAGTAGAATTTAAAGGTAAGGAAGGAGCAAAATTATTACCACTGTAGTCAGTCTCGTGGGTCATAGTAAAATTTTGAAATCTTCTTAATGTCTTATCATCGAAGCTAGATGGAAAATCGTACATATCTTCTTCGCCAATAGAATCTATATGATTCGAAGTAGATAATGGTGAAAATAAGGCGTCCGAATCAGATAAATATTCAACTGAAGAAGAGCTATCATTTTCAGAGCCAGTTTGTTCAGCTTCTTCAATGGCTTTGACGATCTTCTTATTTTTCGGGATACTGTCCACTATAGTGGAGGATGCAGTACCATTTACCTTTGATTTGGATAGAGGCGTGATATCTTCCTTAACAATGATATTGTTTAAGAATTGAGAAGCTTTACTACTATTGCTATTAGCATTTGCTGTATTGTTGTCGCTCTTAATTTTTAAATTTGTTTTAATATTGTCAGAAGAGTTACCATTGGTACTTTTGCTGACCTTTGACTTTGTGAGAGGCCCTTTCTTCATTGCAACACGATGTAAAACAAAAAAACTATACCTTATAGAAGAACAAGAATAATAACTTTTTAAAAACAACTATTCGGAATGTCAGGAAAGAGAACAATAATACTGTTAAAAAAAAACAACAGTAGTTAACGTATTATTTTTTTTCAACCTGATGAGATGGGATGGAATGGCTTCTCACACTCTTCGAAAGACTTCAGGCAGTACAAGTTATTCTAAAGTAGTAAATGAAATAACCAAGACCTAAATATTGTTTCAAAACTAGCATATCTAAATCTGCTTTATATATAAGTTATTTTCTCCTCATTTCACATTAGCTTGAATCGATGAAGAAATGATTATATTTCTTTTTTTTTTTTTTTTTAGTTTCTTTTCCAATGTGCCTACGTTACATTGTCTCTGTTGCCAAGTAATCCAGGAGGTAGCCTCGAGAAAAAACGGGATGAGCTACACAGAACTCGACGCAGAACTCGCGTTATCATCGCAGGCGATGCTCAAGGAAAAGGAAAAATTCTGTACAACTGAAAAAGAAACGAAGATGAGGTAAGATTAAAATTTCGAGGAATAACATCGAGCAATTTTGTTTTTCTTCGAAGAAGACATCGTAGAGTGTAGTTCTATTGAAGTTTGACGAAAAGCAAAAGAGAAACACAGACGCAGAAAAATAGTGCTCTTTGTCAAACTTTCCTATTATAGGCTCTCGTCGTTCCTGTGCCAAATATTTCTATTTTGTTTCTTTTCTTTCATCGAGAATGCAATTAGAAGAAAGTTTCGAAGAGCAAATTTGAATCGGAAATAGACAGCTCAGTGAGAACGGAGGCAGAGAAATAGATACATATAGACAGAGCGATCAACGAGCTTAGCGGCTAGAAGTGATCATCGTACGGAAACGACGCAAGATGCTGGGGAAAAGAACTAAGCTAATAGAATGAAATTTGGGACTACATGTTATGAATATCTATAATTTAAGATCAATTTTCTGTTTCTGATTTACCAAAATGATAACCAACCTATATACATCTTACTTAGGTTCTCTTCTGAGCTAGATTCCTGAATCAAAGTTTCTACTTGGCCAGCCACACTTAATACTAAACCGTCTCTAGGATCTATACCTCTAATCTTGTTTCTTAGTACTTTTAGTGCCTTTTGTATTTTTGCGTCCATACCCCTATCATACATAATAGTTTCGATAATATTCATTAAAGCAACTTCATGCTTTCGAGACAGAGATAATGTAACCTCGCTTGATTTCTTAAAAGCCCCTTCGGTACCAGTTAGACCCAATGCATCATTGATATTTTGTGTTAATCTAAAGGGAACTAATTCTGGGACGGGCAAACTCTTACCCTTTTCGAAGAGGCAATCAAAATCAACATGTAAGACTTTTCCCGTTTCAATGTCTAATAATATATTTTCGCAATGCCTATCACCAAGACCCAATATATGACCCACCATGGCCATTACAGCATATGATCTAACAAAGGTGTTCCTTGCATTAAACCATTTGATAGGATCGGGGAAGATTTCTAAAAACCACTGATAAAGGACAGGGGGAAACTTTTGTAGTTGTTCTCTGAAAAAACCTATCTTTTGGCTCTCGGGTAAACGACCCCAAGTTTCATGAAGGTTCTTAAAGCTGTACTTAATTTTTGCACTTTCATATTTAGTGAGAAAAATTGATCTCAACGTTACCACATTTGGTACAATTTCAATAAGCCCACAATCTTCTCTTAATGAAACAACTGAATATGTAGTAATTCCCAAATTTCTCTTCGTAGATTCAACTTCTTTCTTCAGTAAAAAGTCCATCGTAGTGGCAAATTGCATATATTGATTATCTTGCCTAACGTCTTCTTTTTTACACATGATACCATAGACGTTACCATCTGAACCAATTATGTTGAGTTGTTTTGGTTTCTTTAATGAAGAAAAAACCTTATACGAATTGCTAAATTGCGCAATCGTCACCTCTGACCTGAATGGTTGATATGATTTCATCGATTCTGATGAAGTTGGTGAAATCATTTCAAGATTGATTCTTACGGGAACAGCCAGGCCTGAAGGTGCCATTTTCATATCAAAACCAAAATCTTTCTCCAATGATCTCCCAGACCTACTTGAAACACTTTTAACATCTTCTATACATACTCCAATTAGTGACCCAACAAGAGTTTGTGATGCATACAATATATCTTGCTTATCCTTTAGATGTTGTTTAAACCTTGCTATAATCTCTCTACCACATTTTACCCTACCTTCCAATTTGGAATTTGTTAGGGCAGAAATATACCACATCATATGTGATGGATATTCCATGGCTAGGACAAGCAGTATGTGCATTATTAATTTCTTTGAAGGAGAGTGTGCATGTAATAATCTAGAAAGTAATTGTGTTAGCACTGAATACCAAATATAAGTAGGGCAGGTTTTTAAAGCTGTTTCAATCTCAGTACAGATATCCTTTGTAACCTTCTCGAGAATGTCCTTTCTTCTACTAGGCTCCTCCTTTACTGATTCAGCTGCAATGTCTAGCCAAAAAGTTATCACTTTAGGTAAATTTTCTCTTACTTTGATTGTGTTCTTTTCAAACGCTAGAAGAAAATTCGAAATAGATCTATATTCATAACGTCCATCAGAGATATATCCTTCTGCTTTTTTTTTTCGTATGAACCTACTGTAATATAATCCCATTGAGTAAAATGGTTTTTCCCACGTAGGATCAATCCTAAATATCTCTTGATACTGCTTAATTATCTGCTCAGATGCTGAATTATTAGACAAATCTAACCACTCCGTATACTTGAGCAACACAGCAGCACGATCTCTTGATCGAATATCTTCATTGTCTTTGCTTCTTTGGTGAATTTCTTTTACCAATTTCAATGCTCTATCGTTTTCACCTTGTCTCCATAAAATTTCAGCAAATTCTAGTTCAGCCTGAGGATGGTCATATTGTAAACAATGCATCAATGATTCAGACGCAATATCCAGTCGGGAATAATTACGAGATAACTGTGCAATATTAAAAAAAGTTTTTGCCAAGTCATCCTTCGCATACTCTTCATTTACCAATAAACCATATGATTTTCGCATTGATAGCAAATAGTGGTTGGGTTCAAAATCAGCAGCAACTCTTTTCATCCTGTAATCTAAAATATCTGTACTGTTTTTATATTGGAATTCGTTACTGTCGCTCGATAATATAAGTATATCATACAAGCTATGCAGTTTCATCAATAAATTTTGCTTTTTAACCATAGTTGTGTCGTTTGTGGCGGCTGTAAAATGGCTACCAAATATTTTAAAGCACTTATTAATATACTCAATTGCCTTTTCTAGATCCTTTGAACGAACAAAAGCTAAAGCTTTTGCAAGATTATATTGTAACAATACTCTGGGTTCAGTTATCTGTTCCAGGCTTTCTATTTCGTTTATCCAAAGCGTTAACCACTTAGCGTTGCCTTCAAGAACTGCAGATTCCAGTCCCATTCCGTAACAGTCTTTATTCTCAGTCCTTAACCAGGAGTCATTATTAGAAAGTATTGGTATCATTTTATCGTTAAGTTGATGATACAATTGATGATCATACATTGATTTGAACATTTTTGTTTTTGATGTCGGTTGACTTGAAAAGTGCCCCAATACACCAAAACAATCTTGTGCCATCTTCCAATTGTCCGAATACTGAAGCTCTTCTATTTTCGAAGTTAAGTTTCCTGATGAGAAACTTTTCAATAATCCATCAATCGAATCCAAATCACCAATCTCTTCATAGGTCCTTTGTAAATTCTTCAATATTACAACATTGTGATTCTCACTAAAACTTTGTTGTCTATAGCAATCTTCCAGATAAAGTGCAGATCTTTCAAATGAGTTAGTCTCCAACGATCTTTGTGCAAGTAAATATGAAGATATGGCGTCCAAAAAGGAATCAATTCTACCCAACATAATATTGTATTTTTCCTCGCGAATGATATAAGTTCCATTTGAGTGGTAATAGTTTTGTTTAAAGTCAGTTACCCATTTTTTACAATATTCGTATACTTTAAAAATTGATTCGTAACTCATTTTTAGGGAGTCCAACTGCAAATGATTTAGACCATCAAGGTCATGATTGAAAACATGGGAAAATTCTACTATTAAGTTGCTCATAATTTCTTCATATATGGTATTCGGATACGCCTTAATTATGACATCCATCGTAATATATGGGAGTAAAAAGTTTGACAAAGAACCGTCATCTTCCCTAATTAAAGATGAAAAGACATGTAAAGGATGACTTTCATCAGTTCCTCGCTTCAGTAAATCGAGTGTAATGCTTTTGATCCAGGGTTTATAACCTTCTTTAGAGCTATAAGCTGGATATGTTAGTGGAACATATTCTTTCCAAGATTGTGCTAGATATAGTGAAGACATTAGCGGATAAAGTGTCGTCTTAGACACTGTGGTGAATTTGTTCCACAATTTATAAGGTGTCGGAAATTTCTCCGGTTGATTGATATCCCATGAACTAGAACTAAGACCACAATATTTCAAAGACTCTTGCATGACCAGTGCTACAAACAGTTGCTTACTTGGATTCTCACTTTGCCAAAATGATGGTACCAAAATATCGTTTATAACCCAAATCAAAAATCTAATCGTTCGGGAATGATCATCGAAATTTGCAACTGCATAAGTAGCTATATTATCAACCGGTTCATGCTTTGTAGTATCTAGTACACCAATCAAACCTATGCATCGGGCACATCTTTCGGAAAGAGCTTGATCGGTCGTCCTATATTTGTATGCGGTATCCAGTAGGGCACCCAGAAGTGCACCAATATTCTTCTTATTTCCACGCTGTTTTGAAAATAGTTCATTTGACTTTTCAGAATTTTTCCTTTTCAAAAATGTTTCAACATCGTCCAAAGTTTGACGTATGACATAAATATTGTTGCTTTGAAGATTCTCAGCAAAAGTAGGGAGAAGATCGGTGGTGAATCTTGTTTTAGTAACCATTCTTGCGAATTGGCCATCTCTTTCAATCATTTGCAGTTCACTTTTGCCCGCAATTGCCAGTGTTATATAAGGATTCGTTTTGAATATTAAAGTAGGTTTCTGTTTGATAAGACTTTCTAAAATTTTGTAGATAAGGTTTTTCAGTTTAGTATCGAATTCAGACCATTTTTGTAAAATGAAAGATACTAAACCATTAATTACAGTTGATAACTCCTCATCATTCAATACCGTAACTAATAGAAGCCAACATCGCATAGCGCTGTATCTGACTTCTATGATTTCTAATCCTGTTTGCAAACATATACTGATCTGAGCCAATGCTGATATTATACATTCTTTAGAAGCATGCTTTATTAAAAATGACATACCATTAATAACCCTTAATTTTTCATAGTACGTGGTTTTACCATCAACATCATGAATATCACTTGAAAAAACTTGAAATATACCAAGAATATTGTCCTGTAAATTCCGTTGAAAAAGTCGCTCTTGAGTCGATGTCCAGTCTTTGATATTCTTATATTTAGATCCTCCATGCCTTTTATCTTTCTCAAAATTTGTGACGAGGTATCTCAAGGAGCACAGAATCATGTTTTCATTCTCTATATCAGTGGCATCTTTCGTTTCATTGTTCTTATACAGTTTAGTTATCTCTGCCATCGTTTTGTAATCGGGTAAATATGCATTGATATATCTCCTGTCAAAGGAAGGAAGCCTGTTCAAAAATAAGGTCTCCAGGGTATCAATGTTGAAAAGTCCATGCTTCACTAGGGCTACAGCAAATATACTTCTACTGTTTTTATCTAACAAAGTTGCTTTTTGTTCATTGATTAGCTCAACATTGTTATCACACATAATCTTGGAGATCTCTCCAAATACATCAGTTTTATACTGCATGATAGAATATGGTATTATGTACCTTTGAAATATTTCTAAGATCGTTTTCGCAGATAAACCACATAATTCTATCAACCTCTGGAAGGATAAACGCTTTTCTAAGAGGTTTTTTCCAATTTGTTTTAAAAGCATTGGCAAAATTGGAGATAATAATTGATATGACGTTTTCCTTAAAACTCCAGCCATGTGTTTTATCTGGAATGCCATCATAGAATGTGTAGCGAAATCATCACAGTTGAAGATATCAATCAGTTTCAAAAGCAAAGTATCGAAGACCTCATCTTTTGTAGTCAATGTCAATTGAGTCCAAGTCATTACTAGTGTTTCTGTCATAATTGGTGAATTGGCTTCGTCTTGTAAAAACTGGATCAATGTGGCGGTATTTTGGTCATCCGAATTGTGTAGGTTTGTTATATTGAACAAAGGTATTATCCTTGAACTAATCAGTCTGAGGTATCTATTTGGTGCCTTGAAACACTTACTCACCAAACTAAATTCTGGCCTGATGTCATTTGTTGTAGGATCAGTCAGCATGGGAGGTTGAAAATGAGTAAAAATTCTTTGCAAACATAGTAATATTCCTATTAGTAAAGATTCACAAAAGTCATCAACCTTTGGATTTGAGATAAAAAATAAATAAAGTAAATTGAAAGATTCTGATTTTGTTGTACAGTCAGGCCTGTCAGGGTTTATAGTTGAATAAAAATTACCAGAGTATACTGTATCACATTTCTCACAAACTTCCCAACTTGATAAATGATCACATTTGGTGTTTGTTGATTCGAGGCATGCTAGCCTTCCTAATATTTTTGTCCATGAAATCAATTTACTTACGTTTTTAGTAGTGAAGCTTGATTGAATTGAAATGGATGCCTCTTTAAAAAGTAAATTGAGGTCGTTATTTACACGTTTAGTGATGCCCGCTTCAACTGAATTCAAATCTGATTCTAATAGATTTTCTCTTGTTTTCCCTTTGAATTTGAAGAGAATCAATGAATGTAACTTATTAAGTTGCTTAGACCCAGAATTTTCGAATGGATGTATTATATTAGGTATTATTTTGAAATCATCCTGTCCACAATACCAAATATTGTACTTTGAATCGAACGAGAGTAGTTCTTCTGGCATATTTCTTCTCTTAATATCAAAATAAATTAGTAATAATGCCCTATTTGTCATTCTGTCGAAAGACAATAAATCTTCTGGATTTTTTTGAAGTTTTGTGGGATCAATCCATTGTTCTAATGGGAATAAATCTTGGAATATTCTTAAAAGGCCCGAGCTATTAAGGCATAGAGAATACAATCTTAATAAACACTTGGCAAAAATTGGATCATCTTCTAAAATTACAAAATTACTTGAATTTCCCTTCATAAATGTGTATATGGTCGTTATTACAAATTTGAAATTTCCTAATGATAATACCTGTGAAGTGTCCAATAGACTTGGTTGTAGGTTATTTGTCAGGTTACTAACAATGAGGGATATGAACTGGAATTTCAACTTAATGAAAGCTTTATCGTTCAATTGGATTGAATCAAAAATGTACAGTAAAAATCGAATAGTCTTCTCCAACGAGATGTTCCAGTTGTTTAAAAGCGCCACCGAATTGCCAAAAGATCCAACAGGCCCACAGAACCAATAACATATGACATAAAGACTGCTTAAATTTGACGTGAAATCGTCAACTTCACAAATTCCTGTGAGTACTTTTGCAATATTTTGTTCCAATTTAATGAGAGAATTCTGAATATGTACCGAGAGTTTCAGTTTGCAATCGTAACCAAATAGTTGTACTGATAAGTTACACCAACTACTAATTTTTCTTCTGATAAACCAAAGCCGATCAATGGAATTTCGATTAATGCAACCTATATTTAGCATACTATCCCAAAGAGATATTATACCGACAGAATCCTTACTGAAGAGCAGATATGTATTACATTTCAGCAGCAGATCCAAAGTGTCGAGGGTTTTTGCAAATATAGCGTCATTGCTCCATAGATTGATTCTATCTAGATCTTGTAAATTTTGTAGCAGAGTGTTTAAAAGTTTCAGATTCTTAGCAAAGTTACTATCAGAATTCAGCCTGGACTCCTTTATAGCCAAAGTCAGTTCATCCAGATAGGATAGATGTGAGTCCATATCAATAACAGCAGGCTTGTAAGGACGACAGAAATTGGTGCTTCCAAAGATTTGACTCAAGCTTTTTGTCTTTGTTTTTTCTTTACTATTCATTTTTCTTTAAATTTCAAGATGGCGGTTATTTTTCATATCTAGTAATAATATAGAGTTTTATTATTGATTCATCATAAGAGTTAGATATTAAATAGAGCTATGTATCTAAATAACAGCGGTACCGTTGGCTTTTGTAATATAAGATTAGACAGCTGAAAAGATGTACTATATAGAGGATACCACTTACGATTCATGGGTCTCATTAACAGTTTGTTTGTGTATGTGAAGGGGAAGGGTACGAGTATTTCTACTGCAAAGAAGCTTCGTCAGCAACCCTGTTCTGATTCTGCATTGATGGTTGGGCCTGTTGCTGCTGCTGGACCGCAGCAGCAGCTTGCTGCGCTCTTAATTCCGCTTCGAAGTTCAAAGGTCTTTTGAACAGCAAGATATGCGGTTCTGGTGCATGACACTCGTAGTGTTCCCATCCCAGAGATTGTGTGATACCGAGACCTCTCCATTCATCTTCGGTCAGTATACGCAGTGTACCTACTTCAGAATTGAAATAATCCGAAGGTATGACTTTTAACATGGCTTTGGGAAGCATTACATGCCTGTATTCGTTTGTATCATCTGAATAACGTGGCGAATAATGGATAGAGTCCTGAAATTCGAGAACACGGGCTCTTTCTTGGTCGGTCAATTTCCTTCCTTGAAATGTACGATAATGTTGGTACATATCTCGCTCACGCTGTCTTTGCTTGAAGATGTATAAACTATCTTTAATTGACAGTTTTCAATCTTCTCTATTTACATCTCTTTCGAAAGCAAATTTGAAGATCCTTTGAGGGCAAGAAAAAACAGTGTGAAAAAAAAGACAGAGGGAGATGTACGGTTATGCACTGCTGAAACTTCTTCGCTGGGTTTCCTCCTGCTACAGGACGACGAATTGAGCTCTTGCAATGTTTGTATATGTATATATGTGATGCTGAGAGGAGGTAAGCTCTACCGTGTGTTTATGAGAAATTACCTGCCATAATTTTGCCCCAATGGATCGTGTGCCTCTCTCTTGAAATTGGCCGTGTTTGAGATTTCATTTATTATTAGGAAAAAAACCGAACTAGAAAATATTAGTTACTACGACCGTGTAAGAAAGAGAGACAAAAGCATTACATCCATTCCACAGGAACGATAGCTGGTGTCTACTTGGTACTTTTACGTTAGGACTATGCAGAGTAACGTTTTCGTTGGTATCAAACCGGGTCAGATCAGTAATTACAAAGATAATCATTCCATTAAGGAAGAACATAGAGGATCCTTTGATTACTTATTACTACCTATAACAAATTTAAGGTACAAAGAAATCGTTAGGAAAGAATTCGATGAATTTAAAAATGGTAAGACTGATTCTTTGAAAATATCTGAACCACAGTTGCAAGATATTTGCATCTCTCCCTTCAATAGTCAAGACACTACTGATTCACCAATGTATATCGGTTTACTTTCTTCTTGGCTAGAGTTAGAGAGTCAGGATATTGCAAAAAGGGAAGTCAGTTATCAAGTGTTACTAAATGAATGCCAATTTGCCCAATTTGTAGGTATCCATAAACTGATCTTGGCTCCTCCACGTGACTTGAGTAATTTACAATTGTATTCACAAAGTATTTTGAGATTATTAGCCCATGAAAGTTTAAGCTCTGCAAAATTGACTATCTCCATATCATTGCCTCTTTATGAGGACACAGAACCTTTGGCTACATGGGAACTGTGGAACACTGTGAGAAAATTGTGCAATTATCATGAATCGTTAACAATATCATTGGCAGTTCCAAGAATCAAAACCCCTAGACACGTTATAAACAGATGGATCGCCGAACCCGTTTCATGCCTTTTAATTTCATCGTCCATCTTCGCAACAAATCAATACAATTATCCAGTATTACATAAATTCAATCAGAAACTTATTGCCAAATTCCAAGAAGTTAATGGTAATTCATTAATGAATTCAAATAACTTATGCGTCATTTTACATAGCATGGAAAAATATTCCACACAAATCAAAGGTGGAGAAAATTCTTACATTGAATATATTAACTATTTATTGAAGAAAGGCGATAGACAATTGTCACAAAATGCATTCGATTCTAGCTTACCACAATTGATGTCACCTTTGAAACCACACTCGGACATGTTGAGTAACTCCATTTACTCCATTTTTGAAAGAGATACAATGAAATATGATCTCTATGAACAGGCAGTCTATGACGCATTGTCTGATTTATCGTTAATGGCCACAAAATCAAATCCATTAGTCATTCTTGTAGCCGGAGCCGGCCGTGGACCACTTGTTGATAGAACGTTTAGATCAATTAACAAATTAAATTTATTATCAAGAACTAAATTGATCGCTGTGGAGAAAAATCCACAAGCTTTTCTCTTCTTACAAAAGAGAAATTTCGAATATTGGAACAATAAAGTACAATTACTCAATCAAGATATGACAAAATTGAAAAATTTCAATTTGGAAGTTGACCTATGTGTCAGTGAACTCTTAGGTTCTTTTGGTTGTAATGAATTATCACCAGAATGCCTGTATTCCATACAGCAATCTTTTGGGAAACCATCGACTATTTTCATTCCATCTTCGTATACTTCTTACGTGGCTCCTATATCTTCTCCTCTAATTCATCAGAAATTAAAATCACTAGATCATGATAAAAAGCCCACGGGTGATAAAACCCAAGATTTATTTGAGTCAATCTGGGTTTCTCACAAGATACCATACAATATTCTATCGTCAAAGATAAATGAAATATGGAGTTTCCACCATCCATTACCTGAAGGAAAACTTACTAGTTTCAAATTTTCAAGAAACGTTACAACAGGATTTAAAATCAAGCATAAAGGTGAAATTCATGGATTAATCGGGTTTTTCAAAGCGACTTTATATAAGGATTTGAGTTTTTCAAATCTTCCAAATGACACAAATGCCTATTCATGGTCTCCAATAATCTTCCCACTAAATCAGCCATTAAGTGTCACTGACGATACAGAAGTTAATGCATTACTTTCGAGAGTCAACTCAGGTAAAAAAATCTGGTATGAGTGGTCATTAGAAAGTTTCATCTACGTTGTTATGCCAAGACATAGCTTATCGAAAATGGACTTCATCGATGATACCAAGGGAAGCAATATCCTCACTAGTAGCAATGACAATAACAATAACAATAATAATAATAATATTAATAATAGTAGTAATAATAATTACGATGACCATAATTATAACAAACCGGCTAGTCATGAGCTTGATTCTGGAATCGACGAAAATGGATTTTTGCCTAATTTTGAAAATGGATGGCAAAGCGTCAACGATATTCATGGTTTACACAACAGTGTGGTAGAAAGTCCCATGTTCAACTTGGGAAGTCCAAATCAACTAGACGAAGATATCAATCAAGAAGAACAAGTAGATGACGATATTCCTGAAATTCACATTAAAGTGGAGACGGGTATCTCAAAGTTGCATAATATTAATGGTCAATCTTTTTCGATACCATTATAGCTCAAATACATAATAGACGTATACACATATATAAACAGTAAGTATTAGATCAAAGCTTTCATGATGAACCAATTAGCTGGCTAAAGCCATTCAAATCTTTTAGTCACTCCGACATTCTTGCCTTCTCTTTGTGCCTTGTGTGCGTCATGGCGTGTACCGGCAGTACCGGGAAGGAAAGCTTTTATAAATCCATCACGTGCGACAAATTGTAACAGTAGATGTTGCTATTTTCACTACTCTTTTGAGTCAATTGCTCCTGTTCCATATCCATATATGGCAAATGACTACAAAATCTTGCCTATCTCTCAGTAAAGATGGCGTCTTGCCCCGTCTTATTTCTCGTTCCCACTCGATCTCTTTATTGTCCCCGCTGCATTACGTGATATCAGTTAAATTCCGTTTTCGTTATACTATCCGATGACCCAATCGAATGGGATGTAAGCTTCTGTGTGAGGGTAGAATATACAGAGGTGTTTTGCTAGAAGGACTGAAATAAGAGGCAGCACTTCACAGACAGTCTCTAATGCAGCAGTCCTTCGGTACGTAAACCTTGTTTTCTCGGGATAAATGACGTGCCTTTAATAAGATTGTAGTACTCCAGGTCCTTTGAATTTGACTTATCTTTCAAGAAAATAATATATATAAGACTAGTCTAAGCAATTATCGATAACATTTTTGACAAGTTTTATCAACACTACTTTCAAGGACCTTTTTTCTGACACGTTTTGAAGTCGAAATCAAACAAACAGAACTGCTAGTGAACGATTTTCGGTGTCCCTTAAAACGTCGCTCGAATTATTTAAGCTAACAACTAAGTAAAAGAGTATCAGTTATCACATCAATAGCATGACTGAGAGT
Source organism: Kazachstania africana CBS 2517 (assembly GCF_000304475.1). NCBI lineage: Eukaryota > Fungi > Ascomycota > Saccharomycetes > Saccharomycetales > Saccharomycetaceae > Kazachstania > Kazachstania africana. The sequence continues at coordinate 280,876 of NC_018950.1, read as the reverse complement.
AATTTCAGTCCCACTCAAGATCCGTTCGAAACCAAGTCCCTTAACTTTCAAGTGAAGCGTACAGTCACCGAGCAAAATGATTGGTCAGATCAAATAGACACTAACGAAACACTCTCAACAAGCGATTTAAGTTCAGGAAAAGATTCAAGTACAAATTTATTGGGTTCAAGATCAACATCTACCCATAGAAAGTTACTGAATAGACATGTCCAGTTTATTGCTATCTCCGGCGTCATCGGTACGGCTCTATTCGTGGCCATAGGAAAACCGTTATATAGAGGAGGCCCAGCTTTTCTCTTAATTGCATTTGCATTATGGTGCATACCAATCCTTTGTATTACTGTTTCTACTGCAGAAATGGTCTCGTTCTTTCCTGTAGATTCTCCATTTTTGAGGCTGTCAAAAAAATGTTGTGACGAATCATTGGCTGTCATGGCAAGCTGGAACTTTTGGTTCTTAGAATGCGTTCAAATTCCTTTCGAAATTGTGTCAGTTAATACCGTTATAAATTATTGGAGGGATGATTATTCTCCCGCGATTCCTTTAGTCATTCAGGTAGCATTGTATGCTCTTATTTCCGTATGTGCAGTCAAGTATTATGGTGAAATGGAATTTTGGATGTCTTCTTTTAAAATTTTGCTAGCTCTAGGTTTATTCTGTTTTACATTCATAACGATGGTTGGCGGTAATCCAAAGCATAAAGCATATGGATTTCAGAATTATCGCAAAAATACATTCAAGAAATACTTCCCAGATGGTAATGAAAATATTGGAAGTGCAGCCGGATATTTTCAAGGATTTTTAGCTTGCTTGATTCAAGCTTCATTCACAATCGCTGGTGGTGAATATATTTCGATGCTAGCGGGAGAAGTTAAGCTACCGAGGAAAGTTATGCCAAGAGCATTCAAACAAGTTTTTTGGAGATTAACGGTACTTTTTTTAGGAAGCTGTCTTTGCGTGGGTATTGTTTGTTCAGCAAATGATCCTAATCTAACTGCTGCCATCAGTGAGTCAAGACCTGGTGCAGGTTCATCACCTTATGTCATTGCAATGAATAATCTGGGTATCAAAATTTTACCCGATGTAGTGAACGCTGCATTGATAACGGCGGCATTTTCTGCTGGAAATGCTTACACATATTGTTCTTCAAGAACATTGCACGGTATGGCATTGGATGGATACGCACCTAAATTTTTAGCCGTCTGCAATAAACAAGGCGTTCCCATATATTCAGTGGCGATTTCGTTAATTTGGGCACTATTAAGTTTATTACAGCTGAATTCAAACAGTGCCGTTGTCTTGAATTGGCTCATCAACATTATAACAGCGTCCCAATTAATTAATTTTGCCTGCATTTGCATAACCTACCTCTTCTTCAGAAGAGCATATCTTTTACAAAGGGATACGCTTCCGGATCTACCATTTAAATCTTGGGGACAACCTTACACAGCAATTTTTGGACTGGTATGCGTACTTATGATGATCATTGTTCAAGGTTATACTGTATTTTTCCCCAAGTTATGGAATGTGCAGGATTTTTTATTCTATTACTTAATGGTATTTATTGACGCAGCAATCTATCTTTCATACAAGTTCATATGGACTCGAGGTTCAGATAGCTTCAAGGATCCTCTTAAAATAAACTTTGAACCTGAACTGAAAGAGATTGAAATGCATGAGTTAAAACACTCCTTTGATAAGTTTAGGTTTTATCATGAATTTTGGAATAGTGAATGATTAAAAACCTACTTTACTTGTAATAACATTCTTTTGATATTTACCCCCTCTAAATAGTCTTTATACCTATGTATATAAATGAATATGTATATGCAAATATCTTATCGAGATAGTCTGTCATCTATTGAGCAGATTCCCACCAATCTATTACATCTTTACCAAGACTGGAAAATAAGCTATCCTCCCTATCATTATTACTTCTTTCTGCGGAGTCTTGGAAAAACCAATTTTTCAAAATTACAACCAATTGCTGTTCATTCTCTTTCAAATAACATAGTAAGCCATTGCCTAGTGTGATTAACCTCTCTTCTGATGCCTCTTTTGTTCTTCTGGAATTTTGCATGGATGTTAAAAACTGAAGGACCTCTTCGTGCAATTCCCTCAGTTTATCGTTGTTCATCGAATCCAAAAAGTTAGTGTATTTCTTATAGGCCAGTTTACTCTCGTCCATGTTTGATTGAGGCTCAGGTTCAGTTTTGTAGCCGAATCTGAGAAAGTCACCCATAATATCAAGTCCCCAATGCCTCTCTGTTACAGACAGTCCATTTTTCGTAAGAAGTTCATCCACACCCTCTACAACTAATTCTAAAGGTGACTTATTATCACTATCAAGTGATAGTTCATAACATGGTGTGATTGAAGATCGCAGAATTTTTGAATTCTTGTCAATAACTGTGTACGCAAAGTTTTTTGTATTATTTGATTTTAGCCATTCTTGGTCCTCATCAATTGAAAAGCTAAATGCGTTAGCACAAAGCTTTTCCATACTACTACGAAGTATGTATCCAATATTTTTCAAATAATTGTGATCCCATATTCTATCGAAAGTTTTCTCACATATTATGAGAATTAATAAATCATCATAGTACCAGAAGAGAGAGTTATAAATATCCGTCTTACCATCGAATGTTAAATGAAGTTTTTTAGTTCTATAATTTTGTGGGAGTATATCTGAGGATAATGGTGATATTAAAAATCCGTATCGATTGTTTTCATTACGTCTCAAGCTAGTATTCTTCTTTCCTGAAAAGATGTTAAATGACCAAAATGGGATATAGTCCTCGAAAAAGGACATACTGTTTGAAATACCAGTTGTTGTTCCAACTTCTTGCAATGCTTCGTAAGCCATTGATACCGGGAGGGTCAAGTTATGCATCAATTTACTTCCTGAATTGACTCTTTCGGTGAGGGGTTGATGATTATCCGCGACAGTGTCTCCATCCTGCCCTATTTCCTGATTCTGTTGTTCGTTTTCCATCAAGTTTGTTGGAACTTCTTTATAATGAGCATTTCCTGCAATTACGTGACTTGACAAATCATCGTACTTGGATTGTAAATTATAAACCCAATTTGATAGATCTGCAATATTCTCAAAGTTCGCACAAAAATGCTGAACAAGACCATATGACTTTGTACCAAACTTTCTTTTCTTCTTAGTAGGCAAGTGATATACCAATATATCCTTCAATCCAAGGTAATTTTCCTCTTGAAATAAAATATTTTGTTTAATAATGGATTCCCAGGTCTCCAAATCATCAGAGTTTGTAGAAGTACGATATTTGAAATCTAAATCAGCAATTTTATAGGAATTTGGCCAAAGTGACTCTATTCCTCTTCGTATTATTGTATCAGGTTTTAAGTGTATATCAGACCAGAATGGGATAAGCTGTTCGTTCAAAAGATTAGTGAGCTCTTTGATATCTTGGAAATTACTGAATTGACCATATTCCAATATGAAGAATTTATAACAGAACCAAAGTTGACTCATATAGTATTGATATGGTATGCCTACATTATCTTTATTAACAGACACTGTGATCAAGAATCTGCTTTCCACTTGAATGGTCACCATAGTTTCAGCTTCTAATTCAATTACCCTCTCCCGATCATAATCTTGCGATCCATCGCTTAGAGATCCTGTAAATGACCAAATACCTTGTATTATTCCGATTTGACTCAACTTATCATTCAAGGAACTAATCTTCTTCGTATCAAATTCGTGATACAGTACTAACGTTTCGAAGGCATCATCCTCAGAATGGCTTCTCGTCGGATCTACCACAGTAAGGAATTGCAGCATCTAATATCTCGATCCATATATATATATATATTGGTAAGTAATACAATTAGTTAAATGTTGATACCAAAATGTTACCCGTTTCTAAATCTTGGTCGGATTGAAATTTGAACATTGTATGAAAAAATATAAAGAGGTTGATGGTAAAGTGTTGATTAAAGTCCAAAAGAGTGGTTTGACCAAGAGATTAAGCTTTGGCAGATATAGTCTAATAGGTGCACAATTTTCTCAACATGGTGTTAGCAGATTTAGGAAAACGAATTAACAGCGCTGTTAATAATGCATTGTCCAGCGCACAGAGTGATTATTCAACTACGATCGATAATATGTTGAAGGCGATTACAACTGCTTTATTAGAGTCTGATGTTAATATACAGTTAGTTTCTAGGCTCAGGAATAACATTAAAAGTAAATTAATGGAATCCAAGGGTAACACAAAGTCAGTTTCTAACGGACAAACAAAAAAACTGATTCAAAAGACAGTTTATGATGAACTTTGTGCACTTGTGGATTGTAATGATGGACAAGAACCATTTAGGCCAAAGAAGAAACAAAGTAATATCATCATGTTTGTTGGGTTACAAGGTTCTGGTAAGACGACGTCCTGTACTAAATTAGCGGTATACTATTCCAAAAGAGGGTTTAAAGTGGGTCTTGTTTGTGCTGATACTTTCCGTGCAGGTGCATTTGATCAATTAAAACAAAATGCAATTAAAGCAAGAATACCATTCTATGGTTCATACACCGAAACAGATCCAGTTAAAGTTGCAGCAGAAGGTATTGCGAAATTTAAAAAGGAAAAATTCGAAATTATTATTGTGGATACATCAGGTAGACATCATCAAGAGGAATCATTATTCCAAGAGATGGTTGAAATCTCTCGCGTTGTTAAACCAAATCAAACAATAATGGTTCTTGATGCATCAATTGGTCAAGCCGCAGAACAGCAATCAAAGGCGTTTAAAGAATCATCTGATTTTGGTGCAATCATATTAACAAAGATGGATGGTCATGCGAGAGGTGGTGGTGCTATTTCAGCCGTTGCTGCTACTAATACACCTATTATTTTCATTGGTACTGGTGAACATATTCATGATTTAGAGAAATTTTCTCCACAATCTTTCATTTCTAAACTTTTAGGCATTGGTGATATGGAAAGTTTATTTGAAACGTTACAAACGGTAACAAATAAAGAAGATACCAAGGCTACTATGGAAAATATTCAACAAGGTAAGTTTACTTTGTTAGACTTCAAGAAACAGATGCAAACCATTATGAAAATGGGTCCATTATCAAATATTGCACAAATGATTCCTGGTATGGGTAATATGATGAATCAAGTTGGTGAGGAAGAAACGTCAAGAAGTATGAAGAAAATGGTTTATGTACTAGATTCTATGACAAAAGAAGAACTAGAATCTGATGGCAGAATATTTATTGACGAACCAAGTAGGATGGTTCGTGTTGCAAGAGGATCTGGTACATCAGTAATTGACGTTGAAATGATATTGCAACAACAACAAATGATGGCAAGAATGGCACAAAGTGTGAAAGCTGCACAACCTGGAGCGGCTGGGGGCCCCGCTGGAAATATGCCAAGAATGCCCGGTATGCCAAATATACCAGGCATGCCCAATATATCTCCACAAATGATGCAACAAGCCCAACAAAAGATGAGACAAAATCCTGGATTAATGAACAATATGATGAATATGTTTGGTGGTAATGGCGGAGGTATGCCTGATATGAATGAAATGATGAAAATGATGCAAGATCCACAAATGCAACAAATGGCCAAACAATTTGGTATGGGGATGTAAAAAACGTTTCCAGATAAAGCATGTATATTACTATGTAAAGAATTTGATTTATTTCCTTTCAAATAGGCAAATGCTCATAAAGTATCATTATTAAAAAAAAAAACGTTTTATTCTTCGAATATATATTTATAAATTGTTTTGTAATAATTAATCCTTTTTTCTATCAGTTTTTGAATTTCTTTCCTTTTCTAATTTTGGTAAATTATCTATGGAAACAGTTCCATTAGCAATTAATTGTGGATCTACGGCAATATCTCTATGCTCGTACAAAATTTTGTAACCTGATTTGATAGTACCTTCAGTAACTTGTAAAATTTGAGCGACTTTTGCTGCAGAAACAGGTATTTTAAAAAGTAAGATATTTAGGTAGATCGATACGACAGCAATAGTGATTGGAGATTTACCAGCGATTTCTTCAATTTCTTTACATTTCTTTGCAGTATATTCTGATGCTGTAGTGACTTGCATTGGTAAACCAAGATGAGAACAAAATCTTGGAATATAAGTTAAGTTTTGAGCACCGCTCATATTATCGGTATTAATCTTAATAAATCCATCTGAACTCTTTTCTCTTAGGATACCTTTCATTATACCAAGAGTCTTACCAAATTCTTTCGTCTTTACGTGAATGATTGATTGAATTTCTTTAAAAGTTCTTGCCACTTGAGCACGACGACAACCAATCAAGATCGATGCTGCCATAATACTTTCAGTCGATTTCCCCTTTAAAGATTTTTCATCGTGACATAATTTATAAGCTTCTTTGGCACAATCTTTAACAATCTTAGGTAATTCAGCAGCATCACAAAGCATAGTAATCTTTGCAAAAGCTGCTTGAACTTCATTATCTTTTTTATCCACAACATTTTTCCCCTGTGCTCTATTTAATTCTTTTGTGAATCTCATATCGGTACCTTCACCTTGACCAATTCTAGTAGACAGATTATTACCATCTAATAAAGGATTTGAAGCTTCACCAACACGAGATGGATCGTCACCGTTCTGATCATCATTAGAGAAAGTACGCCATTCAGATCTCGTATCAACCAATTTATCAGATAATACTAAACCACAAAGTGCACAAACAACATCACCTTCACTAAATCTTTCCACAATTTTTGGTGGGTAAACTCTACATTCTGGACAGGTCAATACTATATTTAAGTTTGGACCTTTTCTCATTTCATTAGGATTTCTTATGGATGAGACTGACATGATTGATATATTTAAACCCACGATGTGTTATGAATAAGAAATGATTGATTGTAAATTACATAATTTGTAGAACGGTTTGTTTTATAAAAAATGCAGTATCTGATGGGAGGGAAAAAATCAAGAAAACAGAGGGAGGGTAAATTACGCACTATTCTTTGTTACCCGGAAGTAAAGCACGTGATCCAAGCATCTTCCCTTTAGTGCGGCTGTTCGCTGCTTCGCTGTGGCAAATAGTTAAGTTGAATGCCACAAGTCCAGAAATGCCGAAATTCTTAAATGCCACACGTCTTACAACTGCTTACTCTACGAAATGCAACATTATTGGTGATAAAAACTTTCTTGAAATATACATTTGTCTCAATTAAAAATTCATATCTTTGATGCTATTATGTAGGCTAAACATGTTTTAGAATATCAATGATCATCTATAACTTTGTCTATAACAATCAAGAGCTAAAATATGTCTTCTACTTTCGTAATATCATCAAAATATTTCTTTTCAACGATGGCAACAGTCAACAATTCACTTCACTGCCTATTAACTTAGATACATACTACCGCCGACTCAATATTGCGTTTTACAAAACTCCGATGTTCAAACGACATTATTTAAAGAGTCTCGACATCGATCCGGAAACGGTCATCTCGCAACTTTTTAATGTCCGTTTAGGATGGTAATAATAGTAATAAGAATGACAAATGAAGAAAAAATGAAACTAATAGGGGAATTACTGAAGAAATGGATTCCGGTACTATATATTTCTAACAATCAGACGGTTTACAAGTCAGGGATCCCCTAAATTACTTTATTCATTGCGCTTCACTTCTTCGGATGGCAAATTTCCGGTGGAGAAAGAGACAGAGAGACCCTTCAAATGGAATTTTGCAGAGAGAGAGAAGAAGATTGATTTATTTCCTCAACGGAAGAATACTGGCGCGACGGCGCTAGCGAAATGAAAGAGAAACTGTAAGAGAAAAATAGAACCAGTTGCTGCTGTGCACCCATACACTCAATAATACGGATACAGCGATATCGCCCTATTCATTCTTTCTCGATGCATAGTTGCCCCCCCCGCCGCAATATTTTTTCGTTTCGTTTTTCATTGCCGCTTTTTTTTCTCTCGATTTCTTTCCCCCACCCCCCAGCAAAAATGGTGCCCAAAAGTGAGGTCTGCAAGGTTGCCTTTCTCATACATGCCCGCACCGAGAAAACATCGCACCCCGCAGCCTATTTTCTTTTTCAGTTTCTTTCTTTTTTATGCTCCAACAAAAAAGTTTTTCCGGTCTGAGAATACGAAGGAGATGAATGTATGCCCCAGTCTCGTACGGTACCACCATAGCGGAACTATGTTCCCCGTACAAAAAAAGAAAACAAGAAATACTTATTGTACTCACATACCCCAAGAGAAGTAACAGGAGATTCCTTTCCCTCGGAAAAACCCCTCCTACGATCACGTAGGCCTCAAAAGAAACTTAAAGGAGCCACCAACAAACAAGTAAACAAACAAACAATACAGTTGTCGACCGGCGCCACAGAATCCCCCGCATCCAAAACCCAGTTTTTTTTTCCTGTGAAAATCCAAATTCGGCTTTCCTTCTCTCACTTACTTTCTCGGGCAAATTGTCAGACAGCAGACCTCCTCCTCCTCGGGCGTTCCCCCCCCAAAGAAGAAACTTAAATGCTCGAGAGAAAACGTACTATAGACTGGTGACAAAAAAGTAATGAAAGACTCATTCGGTCACTCTCGAGCACACCCATATAAAATAATAACACATCCTTCTATTTTTCCTATTTCTTTCTTAACACTTTTTGACTACTTTCATCATACGTAAACACACATATATACATCACACTTTCTCCACAGCATATTAATATAATGACTAGTTTGGATGATAGTATCATATCTCAACAGAACATGATGCTTTTGGATAACGTAACAAATTATAAGAAAACTTCACTAGATTACTTCCACTATAGTTTTAATGAAGATTCGATGGAGCTACCTTTAAGTTGGTCCCTTTTATTGAAGATGAGAAAACATAAATTATTACGTTTACCAAGTTGTTCAATAGAAGATGATTCTGACTACATGATTTATATTGAAAGGTTGCATCATATACTTTGGAGGCGTTGGTCTTCAAAGTTATTTCATTTAGATGATCTAAAATTAGATCCATTAGAAATTAATTGGAAAAAGGAAACTGATGTTACCGTATTATATGGTCCAGATCTAATTTGTCACGATGAAATTTCATGTCCTCTTTACGATATTCAATATAATTATAAACAATCAACTGCAAAACAGGATGTGCCTTTCATGGATACTGATGAATCAGATTTCAATTACTCTTCATCGGTAGATTCTAGTACTTCTTCAATATTCGATAATAGTAATAGTAATACATCACCACCAAAGATTAAAAAATGTTTAAAATTTAATGATAGAGTCGACAGAAGAGACATTAATCTATATGGCGAATTCATCGAGTCAAGTATAAAAATTAATGATAGGAAACATAGACATCATAGGCACCGCCATCAAAGGCATTCTTCCTCAAATCAAGATAAATCTGCTCATATTCTTACTGATGATGAAATTAATAAATTAAGAAATGGTAACAATTACGTACTCTTGAAATAAAACAAAAACAAAAACAAAAAAAAAAAAAATACTTTAATGACTAATGAATAATAATTTCTAGCATTGTACGTACATTATAATATATAGATCGCTTTTGTAATTTAGTACATCAAATAACGAATACTGTATTTCATGAAAAAAAAAGAGAAAGATATTATTTATTATACATACTAGATAGATATATTATCGCTTTTTCAATCGTACTTCGTTTTGAAAAAGACATGGTTCATAGTTTCCTTTGCTGTTAATCTCTCTTGATGGTCGTATCTCAGTAAATTATCAATCAAATTAACCATCTCCGGTATAGCTAATTTGGTTTCAGGTGTAATGAAATGTTCCCATGGTTTTCTAGTAAAATCCCTCATTATATTATCATACTCTGAAGGCAATTTCAATCCATATTTATCCAAATATGCCAGTAATTCTTTAGTGCCCAGGACAGCGGCAATTTTAACCAATTGGTCAGGATTTGTTGAGCCCTTGAAAAATGGTTCTCTCTTAAATACAATGGCTGCTAACATACAGCCTACAGACCAAAGATCAAGGGAATAATCGTATTGATTTAAATTGACTAATAACTCAGGCCCCTTATGGTAACGTGATGCTACACGAACATTGTAATCGACGCCAGGATGATAAAATTCGGCAAGACCCCAATCAATTAATCTCAACTTACGTTCATAAGGATCAATCATAACATTTTGTGGTTTAACATCCCTATGCATGATGCCCATGGAATGACAATAATCTAATGCTATTAGTAACTGTGTGAAATAATATTGAATATCATGTAATTTAAAGGTTGGATATAAAGATCTAAAATCAACATTTCTAACTTCTTCAAAGATCAAAGCAGGAATCTTCGAATCACGATCTTGAACAATGTCATATAATTCAACGATATTTGGACCACCCGTTAAATTTGTCAAAATTTTTAATTCACGATAAATTTTTTTCATTTTAACAGGTTTTAACACCTTAATAACACATGATTTATCATTATTAACACATTTACCACTAAACACTTCGGAATATTTACCACGACCAATCTTATTCACTATTTCATAATTCTGAATTTTTCCCCATTCGATGGTTACACCTTGTTCGTAATCCCAGTATTCTTGTGGTCTCTTTTCGCATGCATCGGTATAAACTTTCGCAATCGAATAAACACGAGTTGATTTCTGGTTCAATGTGGATGGAGGAAGCGGCATGCTGTATTGTACGCAATGTTCTTCTCTATCGCTAATATATCAGTACGTTCTCAGTATTCACTTCTAGACTCTTTTTCAAATGGTTCTAAATAAATTGTTTTCACTCTGAAATTTTTTTTCTTGTTCGTTCTCGCTTTAAACAAGCCATTCTAAAAGAAGAAGATCATAGCTAATTGTAAATGAATAGAGCTTTTACAATTCGTTGGTCAAAAAATGCTCGATAAAGTTGCAATTCTCAGCTTTAACTTGGGAGAGCGACGCAATAGCATTACTATAAGAGATGTGCAACTGTGGAAGGACGTGGCAGACCGAGCAACGCGTGGAGCGCCAAAGAAGATGAAGGGCAAGTTCATGCAGTACGTGGATTTGGCCAAGCTTCCCATATGGGTGAAAGATGAAAGTGAGATGCTTTGTTACAGTACGAGCTCTACTACGGTGGGGTATTTTACTTCGAAGCTGAAGGACGAGAATAGAGGTATTGTTGTTAATATTGCTAAAAATGGCAATGAAGACCCATCACTCGAGTTTGCAGTGATTTATAGAGATGTTGATACCATCAAATGCTTTGCATTGGATACAAGGAGGAAAATGATGATTGATGCACGCATCTCGAATATTGTCAAGCAGCAAAATACGGTTAACTTTGATGACATTATTGAACAGTCCCATAGAAGGAAAATTGAAGCAAGCAATAAAGTGCAGAAGAGCGTACAGATCAATGACAAAAGATTACAATTCAACGAAACGCTATCTAGATTGATTCTAGGTGGGTTGAGACTTCGAGGAATACCAAATACTCAAATAGGGTTTCAGAAATTGTTCAAAATGACATTTCAAGCGGCTGAATTTGCCCATAGAGAAGAACTAAAGACGATCGCATTGTCTCCCGGTGCTTCACCCCCATCGGAGGATAACAACTTGCTTTTTGAAAGGCTACAAGAGACGGTAGAGACACTATTAACTCTTTTCACAAGGTCATGAACCGGATCTGAGGTCTTTCACGGAGGTTACCTACTTGATTGAGAGACCATAAGCATTGTGGCCCATTCCAACGATGTATCTCGAGGCATGTCGCCTTTAATTTTACAAGGACGCATTATGACAGAGGAGGGATAGAAGTCAAATTTTTCCACTGGTACAGACACACACAGCCCAGATGCAACAGACAAACTGTCAAACTCACGCTGCAGCCATGCAAAAATAAGCTGCCGAGTCGATGCTTGGGGCATTTTTGGTTGGCAGAACTTTTTTGTGATTCAGACTAAAATTTTGTTAAGTTCCACGGATGTCGGATTTGGCCTGACAAGCGTCTCGGCCGATCTTTTGAAAGATCACAACGAGCAAAAGCGAAAGAGTTGTAACACACATTGTTATCATATATATATGTTAGCAAGAGCTGCTCGAAAACAAGCGAGGGTTCTTACAGCAAGCCAAGAATTGAAACACTATGACTAGCAAACAAGAGAAACATTTGGCTGTATTTATACATGGACTATGGGGTAGCTATAAACATATGGGATCTTTGCAACAAATGTTTAAGAAACTTATAGATTCGAAGGAAGAAATTATATGTTATGCTCCCAGACAAAATGCTGTTTTTAAGACATTTGATGGTATTGAAATTATTGGATATAGAGTTATTGTTGAAATTTGTCAATATATGAAACAATATAGGGAAGAAAATCCGAAATCAGAGATTAAAAAGATCAGTATTGTGGGTTATTCCCTCGGTGGATTAATCGCCAGATTTGTCGTCGGAAAGATGTTTACAGAATGCAGGGAATTTTTCCAAGATATTGAGCCAGTCATGTTTTTGACTATGGCCACACCTCATTTAGGGATTCACTTTTATAATCCATTGTCGATCAAATATAAGTGGCTTCTGGATCCAGTTTTGACGTTTCTTGGATCGACATTGATAGGTAAAAGCGGTAGAGAATTGTTTATCATGAATCGTTCAAATAGTATTCTCGTAGAATTGAGTCAAGGTGAATTCTTGGATGCATTAGCAAAATTCAGATGGCGAATGGTATTTGCAAATGTTAAAAATGATAGAACGGTTGCATTTTACACAGCCTTCATAACAGAATATGATCCTTTCATAAGTACAAATAATACATTGATGTATAAATTTGAACAGAATCTTCCTGGGTCTGACTATACAAACATTTTGCCAAGAATTGTTGATCTCAACCAATTGAATAAAAACGTTAAATTAATACCGGGGAAGTCGAAGAAATCTAAAGTTACTTTAAAAACAGTACTTCAAACTATCGGTTTAATCTTTTTGGGTTTATTTATTGTATTACCGATTGCATTAATTTTCAATATCTGTGGAACCCTTTATAGTCATTTAGCTACTTTGAAATATCAAAAAATGATAGCAAATGGCCAGATATCTATAGTGGTAAGGGAGAAAATAGGATTGACAGAACAACTAAGGAGCTATGTAAGCGAAACATACGAATCAATCATTAATACAGAAGACACGAACGATAACGAAGATATAACTGATACTATAAAACTTGAAAATAAAAGGTCATCAAAATCAATTGCCGAAGAATCACAAATTTTCCAAGAGTTCTTATCAAAATACTCAAATATTACCAAAGACGATCAAAATTGGACGCATGAATTCGAACCTTTACCACTTGATAACAATAGAAGGACGATATTAAATAATTTATCCAAATTAAATTGGATAAGAGTACCTATATACGTTAAGGCAAGGAACGCACACGGTGGTATTGTCGCCAGACAAGGAATAAACGATACAATGGCGCCAACAAGTCTTGCCTCTGTTGAATTTGTCTCAAAACTTTCAAATTACTTAATCAGTCATGAAGATGCAAATATTTATTGAATATACTATATATTTGTAATTCTTATTTTATATATCCAATTTAAAGCCATTTTTCTACGGGATTAGCCTTGAATTCCAAGTAATCTTCAAGGTTGAATAAGGAGATTTCCGTTTCATTTTCAATGTCATATTGACACAATTTTTTACCATTTGGATCCTTAGTATCCAAAACCCAATTATCCTCAGGATTGTCATGAGTAAAATTGATAACCAAATTTACTGTCTTAGATCCATGAGCATGTGTGTAAATTTTCATAGTATCATAATTGACGTTACGATATGGCCTATACGCACCTTCATTATTAATTTTCTTCAAGACATCATTAAATAAATCATGTCCAGTCTTTTCCTTTAAATCATAATTGGATAAAACGATTGATTTAACATTTCTATATGGAAATGATTTTATAATTCTAATTGTTAGAGTTGAACTCGTCAATGGAGTGGCATTTGAAGTTAACGGTTCTTGAACATCAAAATCTAGACTACTAGTCATACTGTTGCTTGAAACTTATAGAATTGTATTTGTTATATATAGAGATCAAGGTGACTTACCACACCACATTCAAAACTTATACTCGAAGTTGTCAAAGAAACTTATAATCTTCGATGTGGTGAAGATCCTTCCTTAGCAATCTGAATTCGAGCCAAAAACTGGCCCATTTGAAAAAAAATGTGAAATTTTGGCAAAAAAAAAATATGAAGAACTCCTCATAGGGGGCTCGAACCCCTGACATTTCGGTTATCCTTGCTTAAGCGTAAATTTGCTTAAAAGCCGAACGCTCTACCAACTGAGCTAACAAGGATGAGTTCTTCAAATTTTTGTTATAAAGATACCATCATGTTATTACACCATTTAACTATAACTCACTTCACCATTTTTTGACGTGAAGTTGACGTGAAGGAAGATTAGAGGATGATCCCTTTGCTGGAAATGGCAATATACTGACATTTCAATGTTTTGATAGTTAGAATGACAAATTTAGAATGTTATAGAAGATATGAACAATAATTATGGTGTGATAAACACGAATACATATTATCATACAATAATTATGGTACGATAATTAGGACAACGTATTGACTCATAAATCTATAACATGATAATTGACATAATTCAAAATGTGTTGGAAAAGGTATAAATACTTAGGTGAACACTGAAGTTTGATCAAAGTTTGTATCACTTTATATTATTTTATATTATGATTATATTTTATATATAACCAGTGCATTATTTGGTATAACCACTGATTAATAAGAATTACTTCACTAACTTGACTGACATCCACAACATGAACAATATTAACAATAATAATATACAAGAGACATCCTCTGATCTTCCTTTACGTCAAAATTGATCAGCGGGTATCTGGGTTGCGGGATCTTAGAGGTTGAGGTTAACGTTATAGTGATGCAGCCTGTGCTACGACAACAACGTCAAGTGATTGAAGCGGTGGCTCAATGGTAGAGCTTTCGACTCCAGTTAAAATCTGGAACTTCCGGAAAATTGCAATCGAAGGGTTGCAGGTTCAATTCCTGTCCGTTTCAATTTAATTTTGTATATTTTTTCCATCCGATTGCCAGATTTGTCTTACGAAACCAGCGCGAAAATTTCAAAACTGGAAATTCGCGCGAGTGCAGATTTTTTTTTGATATGCGAAGAAGACATCAAAGGATCTGCCCGAGAAAAAACTGATGGCTTAGTTAAAAGTAATTTAGACATTCTTGGCAAAAGAAGCTGCTGCTGCTGAATTCGTCTTATCTGCTTCTCATTGATTGCTGACAGTGTACGCGTCATTTTCCTTTTATCAGCTAATTATATACCGACACGAAACTTATCCAGATGGCTGTGTCTTGCATCGGCTAAATATAGATTTTTCATTCAGACATATATATATGTATCACACTACAGACAAAGTGAATTTGCTGGTTTCATTAAATTCACTTTGTCTCATCGAAAGTCAAAGAAAATTATTTCAAAGAAGTTGAAACAAATGAATTATCTAGCTTCAAAGATAACGCTTCTCGCATTATTATTTTCTAGTATTGCATCTGCACAAAGTTCATGTAACCCTTTGTCCGCCACATCATGTAGTCCAGATAAAGCATTGGGTACGAGCATATCAGACTCATTCGACGAAGAATCTCAATATTTCCACAATATTACACATGTTGGCTCAATTACTTACTCTGATTCTGGTGTCGCCATGACATTGGCGGAGCAAGGTGATAATCCAACTATACAATCAGATTTTTATATCATGTACGGTAAAGTTGAAGTCGTCCTTAAAGCTGCTAACGGTACTGGTATTGTCTCCTCTTTCTATTTACAAAGTGATGATTTGGACGAAATTGATATTGAGTGGTTTGGTGGCGACACTACTCAATTTCAATCAAATTATTTTTCTAAAGGTAATACTACAACTCACGACAGAGGTGAATATCATGGTGTCTCTACTCCTCAAGATACTTTCCACAATTATACAATTGATTGGGCCATGGATAAAACTACTTGGTATTTAGATGGCTCAAGTGTGAGAGTATTAGAGAACTCTACGAGTGAAGGCTATCCACAATCCCCAATGTTCATAAAATTCGGTATTTGGGCAGGTGGTGATCCTGAACTTGATGAAGAAGGTACCATCGAATGGGCCGGTGGAGAAACTGATTACTCCCAAGGTCCTTTTACAATGTACATCGAAAAGGTCATAGTTACAGATTATTCAACCGGTTCTCAATACTCTTACAGTGATCAAAGTGGTTCATGGGAATCAATTGAGGCCACTGATGGTGAAGTTTATGGAAGGTACGAAAAAGCTCAAGTCGAATTTGCTGAATTGACTAACGGTGAATCACTTTCTTCCGATGATGATACTACTAGTGTATCATCGGCAACCTCTTCAACCCTCTCCAGAAGTACTGCTAGTAGTTCTGTCGAATCTTCTTCAAGTTCAACCACAACGATCTCTTCTACACTAAAGAGCAGTACAAGTAAGAAATCAGCAGCAACCACTTCTTCTCGCACTGGTACTAGTTCTAGTGTAAAGAAGACATCTACAACTACACCATCAACCAAATCTGAAACGTACAAGTCTACATCATCTGCTACTTCAAATGAGGTAACATCTACAGTCACCGAATCATCCTCATCTGCTACTAAGTCAGCCTCATCTACATCTTCAAGTTTGACCAGTACAGCTTCAGTGCAAGAAGGTTCAGGTTCAGGAAATCACTCAAAATTAAATTTTCTTGAAGCGATTACCGCATATATTATTATCACATTCTCCATTATATACTAGTCCATAAACTTTGTAACTGATCTCCGGTTTCAAAAGGGTTCATAATTCAATAAATGCTCGAAAAAGGCTGAAGGTACTGTTACAAGTTCAAAGGTAAAAAGAAAGCCCTGTAGGGGGCTCGAACCCCTAACCTTGTGATTAAGAGTCACACGCGCTACCGATTGCGCCAACAAGGCCTTTTTTTGTTGAAAATTTTGTGAAAAATGTGTTCCTAAGTCCCATAATCTGCTTTCAAACCACGTGACTTGATGTAGCCCTTGGGACCGGATCTCTTACAAAATTGTCTCCATTTACATCAAGACTGCAACAATCAAACATGATAATATCTTGAAAGATCGGAATATACTATATTGCATGCCTTAGAGAGCCGTTATAATATATTGTTTCATGCCTGGACATTATATCAATACTGATACAATTTGTGAATGGAAGTAGGATGGTTATCGACTGGAGGCTTACTTTGGTTTAATATATTTGTATCTGTCGAGAAATCTGCCTCTACTATGTGGTGAAAAATGTTATCTCTGATCATATAAAATAAGATAGATAAGGCGAAACTAAAGTTAATGATTAAGCTAATTTTGTTGTAAAAATGTATAATATTGATATGTTTGGAATTAAACAAATATAATTTGAATCCTTCTGTCGAGGCTCATGTCCTCAAACTAATTGTACGGCTGTTTATTTCCCTTTGAGCTGCGTTTTGGCCAAAAAGAAAGTATTGCTGCTGTATTTTATATTAGTGTTAGCATTTTCTTTCTTGGAGGGGCTCGAGCCATTAAGGTTTCATGAACATCGCGAAGTTGATTGATCTCGAAAAAAAGAACAAGTTGAGATGCATATAAACATACAGTAAAGAAGCATTTTGAATTTAGAGTCCAAAATCAAGCGTATGTCCAACCCAAGCTAGCATACCTTTCAAAAAACGTAACTATGGTCCTGCATAAAATGAAGAGGAGTTTTCTGAGGCGATTTTGCATCTTATTATCAGTGATTCTGATAGTTACGACAGTAAGTCAACAATTGTACGGCTATGGAACGTCACAAATGAGCATAGAGGGAAATGACGACCTGATGAATCCTACAGATAAATTGGAATATAGAGATGCTTTAAGCAAGTCTCCTTTTCGATTGCTTTATCATAAGATAGACGGATTATTACGTAAAACGGAATTAGACTCAGACATTGACATCAGCCAAAATGAACGGGCACTATTATCAAGTTGGGACCAAGGTAACAAACTCAATCAGTGCAAACTTTTGTTTTCCAGTGTATATGAAAGTGAATCTTTGAACTGGTCGAATCAGCAACTCTTTGAAGAGTCTGAAAACTATGAAGGATATGATGTCTCGCCATCATTAATCAGTGAACGAATGAGAATTTACAACTATTGCATATTACAGAGTATGCTAAATGTAAAAGACTTGTTTGATTTTGACTTTTTCAAACAGAAAAACATCGATGCATGGGACTATCAAGTTAGAATGTTCCCTTTTCTAAGGCAAGATTTTGATAAGGAAAATCAGTATCTGTATCCTGAGATATTTGATATATCAAATAATGAAATGGTTTCAAAACCTAAATTAAAGTTGACTCCCTTGGAGTTTAACAGAGATTTCTGGAGGCAGTACAAAACACTGGCAAAGGGCAAGGGAATTGTGACTACACTGCACAGTAAAGAACTTGATTTCTTTTACAGACAACTAAAAGTCTTGCAAAAACTAGATAACAAGTTGCCAATTTACATTGTTTCATCTGATGGGGATATAACGGATAACCATAAAAATGAACTTTTCACTCAAGTTAAAGAAACGACTCAGCAAGTTTATGTCGTTGGCTGTTCTCAAATACTGAATCCATCATTCTCACAGAAGCATTTAAAATCTTTCTTAAACAAATGGGTGGCAATACTATTTAATCCGTTAGAAGAAGTTATATTCATGGATGCAGATGCCGTCCCCCTTATCAGCGTAGAGGATTATTTTAAATACGAAGACTACAAAGAGTCCGGTCTTTATGTCTTTAAAGATAGAGTGATGCCCCATAAACTTGCTACCGAACGTTGTATTGCCATGCTACATTTTGTTGAACCTTCAGCAGAAGAAAACTCATTGCTTGGTGAGAATTCTATGGTCAGTACCTGCAAGTCTGTTAAAACTATTAAAAAAACATTAATGGCAAAAGGCGTTTACGACAACTTTTTTGAGAAGGCACATTTACACCAGGTCGACAGTGGCTTAGTTATTCTAAACAGGAAAAAAAAACTAAATGCCATGTTAATGTCATTTTTGTTGCACTTGTTACCAGAAACACAAGTCTGCTTCCATGGGGACAAGGAGCTCTTTTGGATTGGCCCACTGTTCATGGATGAACCCTTCTCTGTTCATCCGACAGATCCAGGGCTTGCTGGTCAGATTTTTGTACGCAATAACGAAAACGAGGTGCAAAATCAGATCTGCTCCTCACAAATTGTTCATAGCGATTTAAATCACAATATTCTTTGGGTAAATGGTGGTTTAAAAGTGTGTAAAGTAAGGGATTCTGAAGTGAACGACTTCAGCTCTTTCCCAGATTATTTCCGGCAAAGATACAAGGATGAAAATAACTTGAAGAGCCTGTACAACGCACCATTATATTTTGAGGGACTTATTATCCCAAACCCATCATCGAGTCCTTGGTTTCAAACTAGAGAATGCTCAATGTTCGCATACTGTTCAACTGTCTCTATTGGAAATGAAGGCAACAAGGACACCTTTATAAGATTTAATCACGATCAAAGTGAGAGATACAACAGCATAGCTGCTTTATGGAGCAGCTAATCGTAAACAATGCGACTTGTACATTTACTCAACGATATATATAATAATACAATACCAATCAATTCATACACAATTAGCAAGTCGTATACCCACATGCAAACCTTCCTTGAAACCCCATGATGGGCAAAAGATCCTTGATAATATAGTTCTTACGCCTTTAGACTTAATAAGCACGTGATAAATCGAGTCCTGTACATCGAGAGTTCTCAAGATGCAACAAATTTAAGCTTTTATGTAAAAATGTGCAGCGCAGACGCCAAATAAAAGCTTCGCACTTTTTCTTTTTTTTTTTTTTGGTTCTGGGCATCGTATGTGCATCCAGTTGTTCAAGATATGAAAGGATCGAAGCAATTTCAATCAAAACTTTTAGTTCCCACTATCGAGTAGTAAGATTACGACACAAAAATTCAATTTTTAGTAGGGACTTTTGGTGAAGAACTCAACCCAAGTAGTATAGTTTCTCAAACTTTTCTGCCAAGCAAGAAGGCCGCTGGTTCCAAGAAAAAATGTGTAGAATACATTTCAGGGTGAAGAGGGTACTTTCCACTAAGTTTATTATATTACTTTGTGGTTTTTTGGTTCTATATTTGATTACAAACAGGCGTAACTCGCTATCTTCGCAAGCCGGTGGTCCTATCCCAAGTGACTTGAAGTATAAATCAGATAAAACCAGTACGTTTCAAAAAATTGGGTACAGAAGCGCTGACTCTGAATCTCCATTACATGATATACTCCAAAGAAGGGAGAGGCTGAGAAGGCAACTTAAAAATCCATTCTTCCGCGCCTATTCCTTCATAAGAGGGCTACTGGTAAATCCTGGTTCTGGTAGGGAGAATCGAGAAGAAGAGTTCGAATTGCTCACCAATTGGAACAACACAACATTATTGACACAATGCAGCTATTTGATTGAGAATATATATCAAAATAATCCAAGCTGGACAAATGAGGAAATTGTTAAGTTTCATAATAATGATAACGTTGATGATTTAATGATGTCGCTGATGGGAGAAAGGGTGCGGATCTATAATTATTGTTTCACTCACGGCAACTTAAACACATTGGATGTGCTTAAAACCAAATATTTCAAAAAACAAGGTATAGACCCTTGGGATTATCAGAGTAGAACGTTTCCATTTTTCAAAGAAAATATTGATCCTGAAAACTACCTTCTTTGGCCCAATATATATGATTTGTCTTTGGAATCAGAAAACAAGCTTCTTCCAAAACCTTCTTTCAAGACAGGAAATCGACAATTCAATCTCAATTTTCTACAGTATTGGAAAATGTTAGGAAAGGGGAGAGGTATAGTTACAACTTTACCAATAGGGGACATCAAATTATTTTACAAGCAGTTGAAAGTTTTGGATTACCTTAATAACACATTACCCATTCAAATTGTTACTACAGGAGGAGCCTCCGTGGAACTATTCATTGAAGAGCTGAAAAGCTATTCAAAAAGCACGCATCAAAAGATTCTCCTGATCGATACATCTCCAATGCTTAATACTTCCTTCGCTAGCCTGTATATTAGATTCTTTAGTAATAAGTGGATCTCTATACTTTTCAATACATTTGAAGAAATGATTTTTATGGATGTTGACGTTGTGCCATTTGTTAATCCAAACGAATTCTTTGAGATAGATGGTTACAAAGAGACTGGTATATTCATGTACAAAGATAGAGCATTATTGAATGAACACACGTTTCAGTATTGTATAGATACGTTCCGCGGACTTGAGCCATCCATGCAGGAAAATGAGTTACTTAGCAAGAATCATGTTCTCGATAGACTTCTAAGAGGCAGTTCTGACAAGAGTAAATCTGCGAAAGACCAAACAGGCCAGCAACAAACTTTTAATAGCTTCTTCATCGATCAAAAATTGCATCACGTTGACAGCGGACTGGTAGTCATCGATAAAAAGAGAAAATTTGATGGTATCCTTATGTCATTTTTACTTAATATTGACTGGAAAACACAGAGATGTGTGTATGGTGATAAAGAAGTATTCTGGTTGGGCCATTTATTTGCTGGAAGTGATTACGCTATTGATGCCACCTATGCTGGTCTTCTAGGCCCCATAGGGAAAGATGATGATGAAGCTACGTCTTCCACAAGATACCATATTTGCTCAGCTCAAATTTCTCATAACGATGGAGAAAGGCTGATGTGGGCTAATGGAGGATTGAAGACTTGTAAGTTGGATAATGCCGCAGAGGCCGACTTCGATGCTAATCCAGACTATTTTTCTTCGAGGTACAATGATAAGGAGACTTTAGAGCAAATGTATAGCTCAGCGTTAGGTATAGATGCAATGATTATTCCAGATCCAGAGGTAGATCCATGGTTACAGATCCAGGAGTGTCAAAACTACATGTATTGTGCGTTTGTAACTACTGACGTTAATGATTCACCATTAGACGCAGGGAGTCTTGTTAAATTTAAGTCGCCTAGTTTGATAAGTTATAACAAAATCTCAAATCTTTGGAATGATGCAGTTATATCGTAACCTGCCCCCTTGGAAAAACCCCTCGAAAGATTCAATAGCTTACGTTTGCAGCATCTTTAAAATGAGCTTTTTATGTGCGTGTAGATATATATATATGTAGATATTATGTATTATTCAATTTGTAACGCAAAATTGACAAGAAAATAATAAAAAGTGATTTCACGATAAAACTAATATAAAGTTCTGCTTAAGCTTTATTCTTGCAAAGCAGATGTATCCTTCTCTGTGACATCGCTGGTTTTTTCATTCTTGGAGATTAACTTTCCACTCCAACGGGTGCTCAAGGAAGACCACCATTTTCCGACGTACAACATATAAAAACCACCAAACATAGCCAAAATGTTGAACACAACATAACAGATTTGGATACCAAAGTTCCTCCATCTGTTACCATAACTCATACTTTCATTTTTCAACATGTCGTCACCAGTTGAGTACATACAGTAACCACAAACGTTTGTACTATCATTATTATGTAAATGACCACCGTATTCTTGGATAAAAGGTTCCATGAATTCCCAACAAGTTTGACCAAGAGTAGGCTGACCTGGTACCAATTCCATTGTTTCACAGTTAACAGGCCTGTCGTGTAGAAGCAACGAAACAAAGGTTTCGATGAAATAGGTGTATGGTGATAATCTGTACATAGTTTGTTTCCAGAAAACATTCATCAGACCTAAAGGTTGCATAACACCACAGAAAGATACAGTGAAACTGTAGAAGAACGCGACTAACACAGCCGAAGTTTCCAGGGATGATGTGGAATGGATTAACCATAATCCAAAAGTCATATAATAAGCACTGAACACAATATAATTCAAGTAATAAACACCAGCAATGTGGGCTGAATTATCAAATCCACAGCAGAAATAACAGCAAACGAAGAATAGAGAAGAACTTAATACGGCTAGTGGTAATTCAACGATAGTTTGAGAAAGTAGTAAAACGGACCAATGAAAAGTGTTAGAACTTGCTTCTCTTGTAGTATAAACATCCTTTGATTGAACAACCTTAGCTTGAAGTTGATTAATTAATGGTGCGGAAACACAGACTGTCATAAATGCCAAGAAAATACCATATTGTAGACCAATAACATTCGTTTTAGTTTTCCAAAATGAAAAACCAATAAAAAGACCAGCACCTGCATTTAAGCCGAACTTGGCATACACGTAAGCTTTATCCCTCTTTGTACAAGTATATTCTCTTTTTAAAATGACCTTCAACTGTTGCAGATATGATGGACGAGCCCTTGCGGAGGCGGTGAAATCAACACCAGAAGCACGAGCTTCCTCTTCCATGACGTCAAGACCTTCAAACATTCTGACCTTTTCAGGGGAAGAGTTCCAAAGTTCATGCCAGCTAGTTCCAGAACTCTTATTGTCACCGTTATGTTGTGTTTTTCCTACAACATCGATAACGAAATCAGCGGGATTGCCAAATTCTCTGTCATATGTCAAACTATTGTCATGAGACATGAAATAATTACAGGCTTCGTCAGTTGGACCAAAGTAAACACATTCACCACCCATCTTTAACAAGAAAATATTATCGAAATAGCTAATCATACTTCTACTTGGTTGATGGATAGTACATAAAATTGCTTGACCACGTAAGGATAATTGCTTTAAAAATTGAACAATTAGTAAGGCGGCCTCTGAGTCCAAACCAGAAGTTGGTTCATCTAAGAATAGCAGTAACGAAGGTTTTGTAACCAGTTCAACACCAATAGATAGCAACTTCTTTTCTGTAACTGTCAAGTCAGCTACCAGCTTGCTGCCAGAAAGCCTTAATAGTTTAAGGATAGTTGTCAAATATTCCATATCACCATCACCTCTTAAAACACAGGAAATTTCTAAAGATTCTCTAACTGTCAATAAGTTCAAATGCACATCTTGCTGCTGAACAAACCCAATACTTCTTCTAAAGGATTCGATATCAGTTAGTGGCTGGCCATCAATCAACAATTCTCCACTAACTATACCAGTTTGGGTTCTTTGAGAAAGAACATTTAATAATGTGGTCTTACCTGCACCTGATTCACCCATTAAAGCGGTTAAACCACTACTAATGTAACCGGAGACGTCGTTAATCAATTTTTTATTGTTACCAACAGTATATTCAATGTTCTTCCATGAGATAACGTGTTTTTGAGCATTCAAAATAGTGTCAGAATCCTCTCTTGTGGAATCTTCCATCATTGAATCAGATATTTTTGTAGTTTCAAAGACATTCGTCTTGACAATAGACTGAGAGGAGGAACTTGATGGAGTAACGGTGTTTGGTTGCGAAGCTTCTTCATGAATGTCTTTGTTATAAATAGCTTGGTTCTTTTTGAATCTTCCAAGATATTTGGCGCTCCATTCTTGTAAATTTTCTCTTGTGTAAAGTGGTGTAATATATTCTGATACGACCAAAGCACAGAACAAGTAGAAGCATAAGAACCCAATGACAATACCAAAGTTTCTCCAAACATGACTATATTTGTATTGTAATGCACCAGATAGATAATCTTGACCTCTAACATAATTATTACCTAAAGTAGCACCTTGCCATGCGCAAGCTTTATGGGAGAAGGAAACATTATCATAACTAGGGCCTCTAGGAATAATAGATTCAGTACAATCTAATTTCATATTGAAAAGTTCGTTGGATAGGATGGCTTCCATACAGTACATAATTGGGTTTACGTAGGAAATCCACTTGAACCAATGATGCATGTCTGTTAGATAAACCACATAAGATGCGTACACAGCAATACCTAGTAATAGAATACCGGCCAAACCATTTGCAATAGCTAAAGTTGGACTAATTAAAGCAGTCAAAGAGAATAATGAAATCATACTAAAGTTAGCCAAAGAAAGAAATAATAAGAAAATAAAGAACCTAGCAGCGTTGTATTGTAAGTGGGCCAAAAAGTATAAAATAATGGTGAAAATGAAGACCAAGACGAATTTGAAAAAGAAGTCATAGATTGTTGATGCGAAAGTTTCAACCGATGGATGATAAAAATGTAACTTCATATGTTTCATAACAACCGTACGCCTTTGAAAAGTACCAGGCATATCAGCCAATGCTAAAAAGGTGAAAAATAGCAAGGAAAAAAAGGTAAGAGATCCTCTAGAATAGGAGCCAACTGTTGTCTGTGGTAGATCGTAAAATAATGAACCAATGACAAACCCTTGGACGACAATAGAGCAGAACTGAGAAATCAAATAGCCTCTATCACCGAGACTTCTAAAGAAGGCTCTGTATGAGCAACTGTAAAGTTGTGTTAATGATGATACGGAGAACTTAGGTGTGACGTCTTCGGCAGCAACGGTGGTAGTAATAGCAGAATCGTCTTCAGAAGCTTCTCGTTTGCATCTGCTGTAGTATGGCGTTTTTATCCACGAATTGTAGAAATCCAATTCAGTTTTTGGGGTATCATTAGATTTTGGATCTTTAGCTTCGTATTTGAAATTTAAAATGGAGGTTAAGTATTCAATGATAGAGTCATTTGTTTGCTTTAGAATTCCTAACTCTTCTCTGAAATAATGTAAACATTCGTCTAAAGTACCGTAGAAAACTTGATAAGAGTCAGAAAGTAATAAAATTTTATCGAATTTTTCAATAATCTTGTCACTTGCTTGGGAAATCTTTACAAAATTGACAGAAGAGGTAGCTTTACCTAAGCTATCTAAAATATTAACGAAATCCAAAGCAGTAGAAGAGTCTAAACCTTTTGTAGAGTTGTCCCACAAATACACAGAACCATTTGCAATAAAAGTTTCAATGATCGAAATACGCTTACGTTCACCACCGGAGACACCACGGACGTAGTCATTACCAACAATTGTGTTCAAAACGTGAGACAAGCCGAATTCGCTTAACAAAGCGTTTCTTAGTTCGATACGATCGTTGAGTGGAATGTTGAACTTACAACTCAAAGCGAAATCAATAGTTTCCTGAACTGTTAAGAAGGGATAGTGCATATCTTCTTCATTGTTGTATATAATTTCTTGTGGACATTTCTGAGAAAATGCCTTGAATTCATTGTTTTTGAATCTGACAGCGTTTGTTGGAGAATAATGCAATTTCTTGGAGGCATGAAACATTGCCTTGAAGAGAGAGGAAGTGTGATTACCTAAGACGAGGATTACTTCACCTTTTTTCGCTTTGAAAGTAAGATCATGTAAACCTCTGTTTTTTCCAGTGAGTTCCATACGTTCATTGAGGTTTGTTCGTGAAGTTTGAGCAGCAATCTGCTTTGGAAGATGGTTTCTATCAAAATATACATCAGCCCCATTAAACGTCACAGACGCATCGGGAACTGGAGTGAAGTAGTCAGAAATTAACATTATTAGTTACTCTGATCTATCGTTACACTTTCTAGATGTATTAAAAAATTTCCAGCTTGAAGAGTTATTTGTATGTAAGGCGAAAAAATGAAGAATGGTTCTTTTATATCTACATGAACATTGTTTTTTACAATATTGCCAATGATGTTATTTCCCCCTCTATGTCTGACGCTCGTTCATAGAGCCATTGACAAACTTCTCGAACTGCTACACGGCTAAGGAAGAGAGAAGTATGCACTGCATACTCAGTACATTGCCATTTTTTTTGTTTAAAAAAAATTGTAAAACAAAATAAAATAAAAAATTCACCCTTGCATAACACTCTGTACTAGAATATCCAATGCCGTCGTTTAGCGACTACTCGATTTCAATGATTATCACCCAACAGTTATCTGCTACTCTAGCTTTACCAAGGTAAATTTTCTACATTTCTGCCAGGAAAGAAAACTATCCAAATGCTGCTGTTGGCTAGTGAATTATTCCGCAGACAAGACCCTCGAGAAAGAAAAATAAAAAAATTTGTGCCTTCTTGCCTATGAAAAAGGAAAGGAGGAAAAACCGTCTCTCTGCGGGAAATCCTGGCTCGAGTCCAGCGAACTCCGTTACTAAAAAAGGAACAATCAGTGGGAAAGGAAAAGAGACTTCCTCAGAAGTAAACGCATCGAGAGGTAAAAAGAATAATAGCTGACTATCATGCACATCTATACGAGCACATCTATACGAGCACGCAGAGATTTTTTTCCTGTTTTCACTGAAAACGAGATTTGTTTATTTATAGTCCCAGTTTAGTAAGGATAACATAATCTATCTCTCAATGGGGAAGCTACTACCCTAAATGTGGACGTTTCTGGAAAAAGAAGAGAGGCAATTCAAAACCGTAAAGTTACCCGATTATTTTTTATATGATGTTTAATTTTTCTCAAGAAGTAAGTCTTTTAAGAAACACTATGAGATTTAAAAAGAAATATAGAGCTTACTCCTTCTTGCTTTGACGGGCATCCCACTTAGTAAGTAGAGACGTTTTTTTAACATTTGAATGAAATGAGGTGGACTATATAGCCATTTACTTACCTTGTTTAACTCATTGATTCTACAGAATACCAGCTTAGTTTTTTGTTATCCTCTTTAACTTTTCAGCAAGAAGTGATTATAATTCATAATACCACAACTCAATTATTGTGGTATAGCATGAAAAAAGTATCTTAACATTCTAGCACGTGCTAGATTTTTTATTTCTCAGGCTTTTACATTGCCAAGAAATTATTTATTCTGAAGTTTATCAATTTTAAACTGGTTGACTAGTTCATCGAAGGTAAAAAGACCTACTGATAGACAAAGATGAGATAAAAGTTCTAACATAGTATCTACCGTGAAATTGAGCTTGCTTAATTTTTAGCGTAGGGGAAGGCAGATGCTATATGTCCGGATGCGTCGACATTCCTTTGCTGCCCAGTATCATGTAAGGAAGTATGGAAATAATGTTAACCGGGGCCGCTGCCCTTCTTTCAACGCTTTGGTTATATATAAATGAGCTTGACATACACTTAGTGATTGAGGATATTTCTTGCATGTGCCAAGTCATTAGACTTTCTATCGAATATTAATGTTTCTTTATTGGTAAACGTCAAGAGAGCCGAAGCTTTCTTACCAACTTACAGCGTGATTGACAGTTTCGCCACCATTGAAGGGCATCTTCTTTGTATGATAATGTTTAGTGTTAAAACACTTGAGATATTTCTGCTATTCAGCTTGTTTTCATTTTCTTTCTTTTTAAGCAAGATGGCGGTTCTATCTCTCAATAAGTACTTTGTAAGGTTTGTGAAAAATTGCTGTTCTGAAACTAATAAAACCTTCAAGTTTAACAATGTAATTTTTTTAAGCAAGTCTATATTATCCAAGTATGGGCTATAGTGGGCGGTCCCAAATGTTTTTTAAAAAGTAAGTGTGGTTGATGTCGGCAGTAGAGTTAAGGGATAGTTAGCTTCTATTCAAGAAAATAATGATTCTTTATTGATAAACAGGTAATATATTCAATTCCCGGTCGCCCGAGCCCATTAGGGAGCATCACACACTGCAAGAATTGGACAGGATAGGGATATGTTATTAAGCGATGACTTCGAAGATTGATAGTAGTACCGGTATGTGACAAGAAACTCCATGGGAAGTTGGTGGATACTCTGGGGAACACTATTCTTCATGATTTTCTCTGTTACACTATGGCAGGAAATTACATATTGGAAATGATAATACGAACGGAACCGAAACTGTTCATTCCGTGGAATACGGAAATCACTATAAATCGGCTAAAAGATTCTTGGTAGTACGAACAAGAAAGAACAACTGATCTGAATGTGCTGCAGTAAATTTGTCCCGTGCCCAACAAATTTTAAAGACTTTGTTCGTTTATCTTTTTTGCTTCTTCTCCATATTGTACTATATACGCTTCTGCTCGAACAAAAAACGCAAAACATTGTCTACGAGTCCTATTGCGAGCGGTACATCAAGCGAGGACATGGTAGAAGTAGTTCTTCCAGGACCTTGTTAACTATTATCCACTCGCTGACAAATCGCAGTGTAATTTTCGCTTCAGCTGAGATTCTGCTACGAAAAAAAAAAAAAAAAAGAGATGACAAAGGCACGTGGTGCATATTATTCTAATATAGATTTAAAGTGACACTGAAACGTACGCTTGGAGCCTCTAGTGAAGCCAATAGAATAGTACCACTGCGATACTCGTTAGAGCAATTTATTCAACGCTATGTTTTAAATACCTTTTTTCCTATTTTGTAGTCCTAAAGGCATTAGCAAACCTTCGCTAATTTTGTTTGGAAATCCAAAATTTTCACATCCAAGATCTAAACGGTAGTCGTTTAAGACAGTGTACTTGGTTTTTCTCTTCTTTTCAAAGTGATACTTTCGCTCGTTTAAATGTCGACGGATGTCATATTCGAAATTAAAAAACACACCAAAGTAAGATTTTGTAGGAAAAAGCAGGAACAGTTAAATACTTCTACGGGACATTCACTGACAGAAAAAAAATTCTCGGCGAGAATAAAATGATAATAAAATCTTGCCCTTTCCTACAGTCCAGTTGCTAAAAAGAGCAGTTCAAATCTTGCGGCATTAAAATGTTAATGCGAGGGTTTTCAAACAACAGGTCAGGGCCATGTACCTCCACTGCAGACGTGCCCTTGTCAATTTTTGGAAGGTTAGTAATATTTTTGTTCTTTGGACTGATAGCATGATAAAAGTTTAAGTGTCTTTCGAAGTTAGGAGAATCTTGATTTTGAGTGCCATAGAAGCTAATTTTTCAAGGCCACTTTTTTTCCTGAGATAATCCATTACTTTCCAGTAGCTCCAGGGGCAAAAACTATACAGGTAAAAAGTGGGGAGCAATCCATACTTAC
Source organism: Kazachstania africana CBS 2517 (assembly GCF_000304475.1). Lineage (NCBI taxonomy): Eukaryota > Fungi > Ascomycota > Saccharomycetes > Saccharomycetales > Saccharomycetaceae > Kazachstania > Kazachstania africana. Next base: position 250,938 of record NC_018950.1, on the reverse strand, counting down.
CAACCGTGAAGATGAAATATTTTCGTTCTTGGAGGAATTTACATATATAATGGAATGAAGAGAGAAATCTGAAATACGGCATATTTTGGGGCCCTTTTCTATATTACTTTTCTGGCATTATCGAACATTCAATCAATTGATACACCAAACCATAATTATGTCTTTAATTAAGAAATTATCCATCGTATTAGCTGCTGTCGCTGCTCATGCCGTTGCTGACGGTATTTCTGAATGGGAATATCTTGAATTTGAAGCTATCTTAGCTGATGTAGAGGCCAATTTAGAAGACTACATTTCTTTAGCAGTCAATGATGCTTCTTTCACAATTCCAGATGGTGTCTTAGAGGTCTATGAACAAATGACTACTTACACTGATGATTCTTACACCACTTTATTCTCTCAAATCAACTTCGCTCAAGTTACCACAGTTATGAACCAATTACCATGGTACTCTTCCAGAATTGCTCCAATCATGTCTTCTTACGTTGCATCTTATGAAAAGGCCAACGATGTCACTGAAGTTCCAGGCGAATTCGCTACCTCCGGTGCTGCTGCTGCTTCTTCTGCCGCTGCTTCTTCCTCTTCTGCCGCTGCTTCTTCCTCTTCTGCCGCTGCTTCTTCCTCTTCTGCTGCTGCTTCTTCTTCTTCTGCTGCTGCCGCTTCTTCTTCTTCTGCCGCTGCTTCCTCTTCTGCTGCTGCTTCCTCTTCTGCTGCTGCTTCCTCTTCTGCCGCCGCTTCCTCTTCTGCCGCTGCTTCCTCTTCTGCCGCTGCTTCATCATCTTCTAAATCTTCCTCTTCTGCTTCCTCTTCTGCCGCTGCCTCCTCTTCCTCTCCTGCTTCCTCTACTGGTGCTGGTGTTGCTTTAACTGCTGGTATGGGTACTTTCTTCGCAGGTGTCGCTGCCTTACTATTATAAGTAGATTGAAAACTATTTAGTGTAAATTTCTATTGTGTATAATGACTTTAAGCTTATAAGAATGAATTTTTAGGACTTTTTGCAGGATATCGCATAACATAACTGTGTGTAATACGGTTAAGAGAATAAAATGACTCGTATGATCATCAGGTAGAGTGGCGCTGTCATCTAATTCAGGGATCTTAATGATTTACAGTCGCGGTAATAACCTGGAGAATATTTACTTCTCATGGTACCTGCCCGCACTTTATCACATAATAGTCCCTGGGCAGATTTGTTCATCTCAGAACATCTAGTGACGCGACACGGCAGGGAACTGCGTAAACTTAATAGTGTTTTAGACAGAACAATGTAAGTCTTCTTAGCTTCATTGGAAAATACCAAATTGAGAGAGTGATTGGGATCGTAAATAAGTTGATTAAGTTTTCTTTGCCCTACCCATAATTTCTATGGTCTGTGCTATGTAACTCGTATTGTCAGGTCGTATAATATGTTGATCAAGTTCTCGATAAATTTTTTTTTCTCGATGGAAAAATTTCGGCCGCACATACGAAGAAGGCTGTGCTTCATAAAAATTAAATACATGAGTGGTACGAACGATTTCGTTCCAATTGCTCTTCGTTCCCACTTAGTATGATACTTATTATCAATACTCATATGTCATAGGTAATACGAGTATAATCGAATGAGCTTACCGTCGTATACTTCTTTTGAGACCCTAACTCTTTCTGTGGACATTCTGTAACTGGGCATAGATGTTCGGAGATGATACAGCTTTCTAAGCACAGAACTCGGTAGAAGTATATGTATAACTTACGCTGAACGAATGAAGACAGATACGAAGGTAGAACCAAAAGAATCTTCTCATATATATATATATATATATATATATATATGAGCCTTACTGTTGAAGTGATAATGTCCCTTTTGTTTTTTGACTTCTTTCGTGCTACATTTAGCAGTCTCTGTAAAACTTTATAACAACTACCAACAAGAACGAATTATGTCTTCGCTAAAAAAGTTATCAATTATCTTAGCTGCCGCTGCTGCTAGAGCCATTGCTGAAGAGGTCACTGAATATGAATTAGTTGAATTTGAAGCCCTTTTGGCGGATGTAGAGGCCAATTTAGAAGATTATATTTCTTTAGCCGTCAACGATGCTTCTTTCACAATTCCAGATGGTGTCTTAGAGGTCTATGAACAAATGACTACTTACACTGATGATTCTTACACCACCTTATTCAGTGAAATTAACTTCGCTCAAGTTACCACAGTTATGGAACAATTACCATGGTACTCTTCTAGATTGATCCCAATTATGTCTTCTTACATTGCATCTTATGAAAAGGCCAACGGTGTGACTGAAATTCCAGGAGAGTATGCATCTTCCTCTGCTGCTGCTTCCTCTTCTGCTGCTGCTTCCTCTTCTGCCGCTGCTTCCTCTTCTGCCGCTGCTTCCTCTTCTGCCGCTGCTTCCTCTTCTGTCGCTGCTTCCTCTTCTGCTGCTGCTTCCTCATCTGCTTCTTCTTCCTCATCTGCTTCTTCATCCTCTTCTGCTTCTTCATCCTCTTCTGCTTCTTCATCCTCTTCTGCTACATCCTCTTCTGCTACATCCTCTTCTGCTACATCCTCTTCTGCTACATCCTCTTCTGCATCCTCCTCTGCTGCTGGTGTTGCATTATCCGCAGGTATGGGAGCTGTTTTTGCAGGTGCCGCTGCTATGTTATTATGATTAACATTTATCGTGACTCAATACTTGCATCTTCATCTTATATTATCAGAAAAAGAAGGATACTTGAAGTGCCGTATTTACCAAATGATGAAATCCCAAAAATAAGTCAAATTTAATATGTAGTATATAAATACGCTAGATTAATATATTCTTACGTATTCATCAATTGCTCCAAAAAGCACTTTGATTTTCAACTAAAATATATCCATATCATAATGAGTGGCTATGGACGTTAGGCATCGTAACTTAATTTTCTCTACAAAATTGAAGATTTACTCTGCAAATTCAGATTTCGGAGAATAGTAAATACCTACAATTGTCGGTTGCGAGAAGAAACCAATAAATAGATAAAAATTTCAGAAATAAAGTCGTCGTTTGATTTAAAAATTTTGAGCAATGGAAGAGTTCAAGTCAATCACTAATGCAATTGCGCAACTCAACTAGAATTAAAGCGAAGGTGCTCTTTGAGGATATAGAAGATGACAAAGAAAGGAGGCCAGAAAAAAAAAGGAGGGTGACTATCTCAAAGGAAGAAACAGTAGAAAGTAGTGGTAATGTCTCAAGTAGTGAACTGCAAATAGGCGATATTATGCCAGATATTACTTTAATGAATCAAGATAACCAGAAAATATCGCTGCAAGAAGTTGCAAAGAATAATAAAATTTTAGTACTCTTTGCATATCCCAAAGCATCGACTCCAGGATGTACTAGACAAGCGTGTGGGTTTCGAGACAACTACGACGAAATTAAGAAACATGCAGCAGTTTTCGGTTTAAGTGCAGATTCAGTAGTAAGCCAGAAAAGGTTCCAAGAAAAACAAAACTTACCATTCGAGCTGTTGAGTGATCCAAAAAGAGAATTAATTGGCATTCTTGGGGCAAAAAAGACACCCCAATCTGGAATTATAAGGTCACATTGGGTTTTTCTTGACGGTAAACTGAGGTTCAGAAATATCAAGGTGTCCCCAGAAAGAAGCATCTCTGAAAGTAAGAAAGAAGTCATGGAATTAGCTGAAAAAAATTCAAGGTAATGATGGAGCTGAACATGAGTAGTAATATATAAGCAACTTGGTAATCGTTCTCTAATATGAATGTAAATAGCAAAAAGGTTTCAGCTGGAGGACCTATAGCTTTGTCATTACGAACTTCTTCTTTTGAGTATTTTTTATCATCTTTTTCATTTTAACCTTTTGTTACGAGTAACAACAGTTCACGCTCAAATGAAGTTATCAAAGATCAGTGTGAAAAGGAAAAGAAAGGCTCTAAAGATAAACACACCCAATCATGAAGGAATAATACAGAGTGGATTAGTTACAAAGGAAAACCGTTAATAAATATTAGAGAAGTATTGACTGATGTCGAGTCTTACAGTATTTCACACATTCTTAATGCTCTTTGTGGAGCCTGTCTAACGGCAACAGCAATAGCTATGTTTTTTCACTAAGGTGACTAGCAACGATTAGATATTATGCCAATTCTGTGAGTCTTTCTAGCAACAAGAACTGAACTATCCTCCAGAGTTTTAGGTTGTAGCTTTTGATTTTATGTCAGTCAGATATATTTCTCGCTTGTCGCAGGCTTCTTGAATATATTAATACCCAAGTACCATCACAAAATAATGGACGAAAGCCGGAACAATATCTTTTGGCCTCTTTAAGGTTGCGTCGTGTTGCTACTTATGCTATAAAAGTCGAAATGAATAAAAATCGATGGGCTTTTCAATGGCAACATTTATATGGCTGAAACAAAAAATGCTCTAACGATAATAAGTGATACGAAGAAGGATAATGATGAAACATTTAACGTGCTAGACATGGAAATATATAAAGAAAATACTCATAAAGGCTTGAATAAAAAACACACACAGTGACTATATTGGAGAAAACTACCAAGGTCTATCTCGATAGGAAGTGTAACATACACTACGGGAAAAATTCGGAAAGTTGAGCCGCAAATAGAGCTTAAATATCGTGAAAATTAAAGTGAAAAACGTGTCATAACTAAACAGACTTTATCATGTGTCACACTTATTATCCTATTGATCTATAGGAGACAGCAATACTTTAGCTAGGCACACGCCCTGCTGATCATATTAAACAAGAAGTGTACAAATACAAAATGGCATGTATCATTCAAATGACAGTACAATTCGAACTAGTAAAGACAATGGGAAAAACTTTCCACGTGATAAGAAGTATTTAGTTCAAACGCAGAGACATAAATATATCAAAAAAAGAGTAGGCCCCATCAGAGTAGCAAAAAACAATGTGGCATAAGAAAATAGGCTTAAATAATCTCGTACCATTTTGGAAATTAAGCGACTAACAGTGATGTTCATATAGACAGTATTTTTCTATAACTAAGAAAGGGCTAGATACAGTAGAGTTAATCATCTAGTGCATGAATTTCTCACCAACAATACTCGAGGTTTATTTGGAGAAAACGTAGAATAATCAAGTGCCAGTTTTCAAAGCCCGCATAAAGCTTTTCCTACTAACAATACAAAAAAAAAGATGGACGACGCATCAACACCCCACACAGCCCACAAAGTTCCTCCTGCTTCTATCCTCTATAATGACATCATAATTAATACTATATGGAACACGATCCAGAAATACATAGGTATAAATAGTCTTAGTAGAATTTTCCAAGGAAGAAACACTCATTGTGGGATTCAATGTGTCTTTTTGTAAAATAACGCGCTGTAATTATTTTCAGTATCGGGTCCTCACTTCTAGACAGATTTTCAGAAGGCATTTTTTTGTCCCAGGAATAAATCATGTCATATCGCGACAACTCAATGAAAAGAAGAGAAAAAAAAAATACATATATATATAAATATACACGTCTACTTTCTCAATCTTCTTCAAACTAACGCCTAAGCAAGATTGTAATTAGATACTATATCAAATAGTCCAATAAGTCAGCTAATACAATGAGTTCCAGATTTTTCAGATTAGATGCTGGTATGTGCAATAATTCAATTTTTGTAGGTCGAAGTACATGCTTTTTTTTGTTCCTTCTACTAACAATACTGTTGATTTTATATCAAATTTTCATTATTTAGCCTACCAACAATATGATTGGGGTAAAGTTGGTTCCTCTTCTGCCGTTGCCAGATACGCACACCATTCTAATCCTTCCGTAAAAATAGAAGAAGATAAGCCATACGCTGAATTATGGATGGGTACTCATAGTAAGGCGCCATGTTATAGGGCTGATACGAGACAATCTTTGAGTAATGAAATCGAAAAGGATCCAGAGCACATGTTAGGTAACGATATCATCAAAAAGTTCCATTCAAAGAATGAATTGCCCTTTTTATTCAAGGTTTTGTCAATTGAAAAGGTTTTATCCATCCAGGCTCATCCCGATAAAGCATTGGCAAAAATTTTACACGCTCAAGATCCAAAGAATTACCCTGATGACAACCACAAGCCTGAGATGGCTATTGCAGTCACCGATTTTGAAGGGTTCTGCGGTTTTAAGCCATTGGCCGAAATTGCTGATGAATTGCAACGCATACCTGAATTTAGAGATGTAGTGGGTGATGATGTTGCAGCACACTTTATCAGTAACATCAAAATAGATGCCGTTACAGATTCCAAGGATGATATTGAGAATAGAAAGCTTCTACAAAATGTTTTTAGCAAGGTCATGAATGCTACTAATGAACTTATTTCTGAAAAGGCAGCCGCCTTGATAAAAAGAGCTCAAACATCTCCAAATGACTTCCCTAATGCAGCTCTTCCTGACCTATTACTAAGATTGGAGAAGCAGTTTCCTGGTGATGTAGGTTTATTCTGTGGTGGTCTTTTATTAAATCACTGTAAGCTTAATGCCGGCGAAGGTATCTTTTTGAAGGCAAAAGATCCTCATGCATATATCAGTGGTGATATCATGGAATGTATGGCTGCTTCAGATAATGTTGTTAGAGCTGGTTTCACTCCTAAATTTAAAGATGTCAAGAATTTAGTTGAAATGTTAACTTACTCTTATGGGTCAGTTGAAGATCAAAAAATGAAAGCTGAAAATTTTGCTAGATCATCCGGTGCTGGCGAATCAGCCTTATACAATCCACCAATCGAAGAGTTCGCTGTTTTGGAAACCACTTTCAAAACGTCTACAGGTATAAGACGTTTTGAACCATTACAAGGCCCTAGTATTTTGATTACTACCAAGGGTAATGGTTACATCACTGCAGATGGTTTGAAATTAAAAGTAGAACCAGGTTTTGTCTTTTTCATTGGTCCAAATGTTGCTGTTGAAATAGAAACTGATGACAACACTTTTACCACTTACAGGGCTTTCGTTGAGGCTTGAATGCTTACTTTATTTATGCATATATTACCTTATCTTAACTTTGATATGTTAATATATATAGACAGATTTTATAAGATATGAAACTTCCTACGGCAAGGATACATTCATTTATTCAATATTATGAGCCTTTTTCCACTTTATTATTCTTTTTCTCAGGTCTCCTTCCGATTGTTGATAGATATTCAGCTTTTTATCAAAGAACATTTTTTTGTAATTATCCCCATGCTTTTTATACAGTGCCTGAAGCCATTCCTCTTCCCTTTCACTTTGTATACGTTCCTTCTTCACCACTGGTCTAGACGCATAACGCTCCAACTCTCTCACTACTTCAGTGCTTGATTCAGTTTCTTGAGCTATGCTTTCAGCGTCGAGCTTTTTTTTACCATATACAATTTTCACGACATTTCCTTCAACATCACGTTGTATCCTAGCTTCGCCCTCTGGTATATTGTTTGGATCTAAATCTTCCTCCTTACTTTCTTCGTTCTGTTGATTTGCTTCGTACTCTGAGTCACCCTCATCCTCATCATTACTTTGGTTCGAGTAATTTAGCTGTATTTTTTTTACGATCTTGCTGTAGTCGGCCTCCTGACCACCAGTAGGTGTTTGTAATTTGGCTCTTAAACCTAACTTTTTATAGTTCTGTGCTAAGGTCAAAGAAGAATCCCAATTGGCAGCAATTATAGGGTTCGATTTGATGTTTATTTTCCTTTGCTTGTCCTTGGTCCTTCTAGAAACTTTCCCAACAGATGATCTAGCCATCTTTCTTCTTCTAACGGATCCCATTTTCAACAGCCAATTGATACCAGTTTGAACTATTGTCTGTTACGTAATCTGACTTTTAAACTATCATCCTATAGTAAGTAAGACGAGATGAGATGAGATGAGCTGAAATATTTTTCATGATAAATGAAAAATTTTATTTGTTATTCGGGTAACGATATCTAAAATTTCAAACTATCAGGTATTTTGTACTGGTTCACAGGGACAGGAAAATTCATTCTATAGTCACTTTTACAAAAACATAAGCGTAAAGTTCTATTATGGAAATATCCGGTGACCTTAATAGCATACCTATATCACTAGTAGATAATGGAGCTCATTCTTCTGGTGTCAAAGTTAAGGTCTTAACCAAACCTGACAAGATTACTAAAATGGCAGTCCAAAGAGATGCTGATTCCAAGTCAATATTTGTACGTAATATACATTCAGATACCACACCTGAAATAATAGAAGAACATTTTAAGGAATGTGGGTCCATTAAGAGGATAACCATCTTATGTAATAAATCTACAAATAAATTTAACGGATATGCTTACATAGAGTTTGACTCTCGGGAAAAGAGAGAACAGGCATTATTGCTAGACAACACAGAGCTTAATGGCTGTAAAATCTCTGTCTTAAGGAAGAGAACAAATAGACCGACTTCGAATATCTATGATAAAGGAAGGAAAACTTCATCTATTTGATTTTCAGCTTATAGTTAATGAGACAGAATGAGTGCGCACCATCAATCATCTGCAAATTATATAAACCAACATTATGAAGTGATATAGCATGTTTTGAGGTCGAAAAAGGAGGGCGTCCTCAGTACCCTACTTTTTGGTGTATAGGGCGATTCTCTCGTCGATATAGTCCTGGTTTAGAGGTCAATGCTCTATGGACTAACTCATGCATCTTAACACGACTGCATATATCAAGAATCAAGAATATATATTTACGAGGAATCAGACACTTACTTGGTATAAATATAACAGACTTATATATGGCGGGTAATAGTGATATTTAATGAAATTATGCAGTTTGTAAAAATAGGCACGAAATCTTAGAACTTTCAAATGAAGATCTGTCTCTGTATAAAAGAGGTTTATTTATTCAACCTTGCTGACCATGGCTAAAGCTTTTATAGAACTTTGTTACGCCTGTCGTACAGGTGACGTTGAAAATGCAGATAGGCTAATATCTACCGGCATCAATCTGAATGACGTAGATGAGTTTGATAACTCACCTTTGTTTCTAGCCAGCTTATGTGGGCACGAGGAGCTGGTCAAACTTCTTCTAGAAAGGGGCGCAATCTGTGATCGAGATAGATATGAGGGTGCTCGTTGCATTTATGGTGCCTTAACCGATTCAATAAGAGATATACTACTAGCTTATGACATATCCAAAGCAGTGGATATCAGTCAACCTTTTGCTACGCATATCTCAAATTTATTCAGAGATAAAAGACTAGGTACAGACGATATAAGTTTCAATTTCGGCAATGAGATGACTCTTTCTGGACACAAGTTCATACTGAAGGCTAGACTTCCATTATTACTGAAGGAAGCACATATCCAGCAAAACGAAAGTAATATCATTCATATTCAAGACAATATTCCAAGAGAGATTTTCGAAATATTTTTACAGTTCATATACCTGATTCCAGTTCTTCATAAGATCAAATCCACTGATTATGGAATACTATTAAATTTATCAGACGAATTCAATACACCTTTGTTATATGATTTTTTACACAAATCAAGACACATGGTTGATCCAGCGGAAAAATCTACACTTATGGCTGACTATCAGTACAGAGTAACAGAATTTGCAAGGAAAGAATTAAGGACATTTGTTTCAAATAACATAATCGCAAATGTGTTAGAGTGGCCAACCTCTACATACTATGATAGTACAAGCATTTTAAAACTCCAGACATGCTCTGCATACCCTGATTTGTTAATTAGTTCAGTAAATTGTTCAGGCGTTCGTCGAACATATCCGTGTCACCTAGCAGTTCTCATACGGTGTGATTATTTCAAAATAATGTTTTCTAATCCCTTCAGTGAGAAGAAATACTACTCAGCTGAAAAAAGAGAGAATAAGGCTGAAATGCTACCTCTCCTTTCTCTTCCGTGCCACAATTTTGAAGAGCTTGAGATATTAATTAAATATGTATATTATGACAACGCAGATATATCTTGGGAATACGCCATTGATGTTATCAAACTTGCTAGTTTCGTTTTATCGGATAGACTCAAAACAATGGCAGCCGCTGTTATAACACAATCAAAAGAAATACTGGAAAGTATCTCGATTTTTGAAATATTATCCCTAGCTTGGGAAGCAGACATAGAAAAGTTGGAACATTTCTCAGCAAAGCATCTGGCGTACAATTTAGATGACTACATCGATACGCAAGAGTTTGAGGACGCGATACTCAAGAGCTCACAACGAATAAAAAGTCGTGAAGAAACTGATACGATCGAGTTGATTGCGGATATGAGGTATTACTTGTTAGAGAAGTATGGAGTGGACATGGATGATCTTATTATTTTGGAAAAGAATAATGCTGATGAAAAATTTCTTAAAAGTATTGGCTTGTTCGACTTCAGTCAAGATATGCAATCAATTAACGCCATCCTTCAAAGGCTCAGTCTCAGAGTATAAACTCCATTTCCTGACAGGAAATCAGCATTGAACTTATTACCTCATTAGAGGTATTCGAAGTCCTACAATTTACTTCCTAAGACGTCGGCCGGGTCCAATAAGTACACTACTGTATCAGGATAGCTGTCAAAATATTATATGCGCATTGTATTAACTGTCAAACCAAGTCATCCCGGTCATCTTTTTGTATTTTCAATTTATAAACTATTTTACCCTATACATATTCAAATACTGTTCATATAATGCCAAAATGACGAGTGAGAAAATATATCAGATTGATTGACCTGAAACTCAAAATGATTCATTCTCAATTTCATGTGTTCGAAGGATTAATCAACAATAATATATAAATCCATGTAAGTATTTCGGAAATAAGCCATAGTGTTAGCAAGCGTAACGAGTCTTCCAGCAAAGTAAAACGACACCATTTTCTTATCCTTAATTTATTTGGCTATAAACGGCTAGTAGGCAAAATATTTCCTCTTTGGTGAAATGACTTTTCAAGTTTATAAATCTGACCAAAACAAGGTGTCTTCCAAAAATTTAATAAACTACAAATATTTGTTCGGAAGCGTAAACAAGATACAAATAAAATAAAAAAAGTAAAGAATAAAAAAACAAATATATATAGCACGTGATACTAAACGATGCAAATATAAAGATCTGAATGCCTTCGTTCACTCTATGACAATAAAAGATATCGCATGTACCGTTAATTATTTCGATAGTACATGCAATAATAGGAGGTGATTTCTGAAAGTGTATAATTTTAGAATTTCAGTTATTAGACGAGATTTTAGCCATTAAATGGTCCTGTACAAAGTGATTTTTTGCAGAATTCTTTGGCACAATAATTTAATTCTCGCGAAGCCGAAATGAAGTAGTAGATTTTCTAATCTGTGTGTAGATCAGAAATAGCAGATAATATAAAAGAAGGCTTGAACTAGATAATCATAGTGTATGTCTGATTCGATAAAGTTATACATCGGAAGAAATCCACGTTCAGTTGTTGCCTCAGGTAATGGGTTTAATCTACTTTTTGAAAGGTACAGAATGTCTCCTGGAACCCTACTTCAGCAGCAGTCTAAAACGCCCACCGTAGTGATAAGACACATTACGAATGAAGAATTACACGAGGACAACAGATATTTTCAAGTGACCAACTGTATATTTAACGGTATCTTAGGTCTTATAGCGATCAATGGCGGTGTGTTTCTTGGTGTCATATCGGGTGCGCAAAATGTAGGATTCCCTAGATGGAAGATGACTGTTAATGGTGTCGAGCCATCTGAAAGTATCTTTAAGGTGCTAGATGTCGATTTTTACAGCTTAGACAGCAACGTTTATGATTTGTTTCTTCTTGAGCGTTCAGAGCAAAACCATGAGAAACTGAGCCATGAACATCCCTGCGCTTCACTCAAAAAGTTATATAGTGATGGGTCCTTTTACTTTTCAAAAGACTTTGACCTTTCGAACATCGTGAAGAATCATGGATTGCCTCACAACCTGGAGTATACGATTGATAATCAAGATATTGCTTTTATATGGAACTCTTCATTGACAACGGAACTCATTACTTGGAGAAGTAGGATCCCGTTGGCTGAAAAACAATATTTTGATTCTAGTGGAATATTAACCTTTGTAATCAGGGGTTTTTGCAAGACGCTTCTGGTTGAAGATGGTTCAAATACATCTTCAGTGACCATAATTTCAAGAATATCAACAGAAAATAAGAAAAAAGCACTTGATACAGATGGATTAAGCACAAATGGTAAAGTGTCTGGCTTCGTTGAAACTGAGGTTGTAGTGACAACTAATAACTTTGTTTTTTCATATACACAGCTAAGTGCAAATATACCTCTCTTTTGGGAAGTCATAGATAGCCAGATATTGTATGGCCGCAAGGTGAGAATAACAAAAGATGCTGTACACACGCAAGCACCTTTTGATAGACATTTTGATAGTTTAGAAGGTAAATATGGAGTTGTTAGCATACTAAACTTGATCAAGCCAAAGAGCGATACACAGGAATCACTGGCACAACTCTATAAACAATGCGCTGAAGCTAAAGGATTGAAAATAACAAATGTAGAATATAGTTCTGCTATATTATCCAAGTCACCGCATAAACTGCTTTATCTCCTTAGGCAGGATATTTTCGAGTTTGGCGCATTTGCATACGACATCAATAAGGGCATATATTTTGGCAAACAGACCGGTGTTCTGAGAATAAGCGCCTTTGATTCTATCGAAAAGCAGATTATGGTCGAAAAGATAGTCAGTAAGGACATTCTTGAGCTCGCCACAAATGAACTTTCCGACTTTGACGTGACATCCTCCTTCATAGATGCCCATGACCGAATCTGGCATGAAAACTCTTACTGGCTGGAAAGGCTGTTTTACCAGAACTCGAAAAATCCTACGAAGTATATGAAAACATATTCTAAGTTGTTTGATTCCAAAATCAAGTTATATGATCCCCTTCACTTCTATATTTCACGTAATTTACGTGAGCTCCGATCGAATTTTACATATGAGAAAGGTGCTACTTTCTTTTGCGGAACCTTTAATGTCAGTGGGAAGACTGCAACCGAAAGTATAGATGAATGGATATTTCCTCCAGATGTACAGAGTATAGCAGATGCCTACATTATTGGTTTAGAAGAGGTAGTTGATCTAACGGCAGGCCAGATGTTGTCTAGTGATCCTTTTGTAAAGCAATATTGGGAGAAGAAAGTCCTAAACCTTATTAACAAGGTCAGTAATAAGAGATTTATTAGAATGTGGAGCAACCAACTGGGAGGAGTACTTTTGATGTTTTTTATGAAGGAATCAGAATATACTAATGTCAGGCATATTGAAGGAGATGTAAAGAAGACGGGTTTTGGCGGAATGGCTTCTAATAAAGGGGCCGTTGCCTTAAGTTTCAAGTATTGCGCTACTAGCTTTTGTATCATTGCCTCACATCTGGCGGCAGGTCTAGAAAATATTGAACAGCGTCACAATGACTATAAGACAATTTTCAAGAATATAAGATTTTCAAGAGATCTCAAAATAAAGGATCACGATGCGATAATTTGGATGGGTGACTTCAATTATAGAATTCTAATGTCGAATGAAGAAGTTAGACGATTAATTGTCTCAAAGGAGTATAGTAAGTTATTCCAGAAAGATCAGTTAAACCAACAAATGATATCAGGTGAATCGTTCCCCTATTTCCATGAAATGCCAATAAGTTTTCCTCCGACCTACAAGTTTGATCCAGGTACGAGACATTATGATACAAGTGAAAAAATGAGGATCCCTGCTTGGACAGATAGAATTCTAAGCAAAGGTGAACTTTTAAAACAAATCAAATATGGCTGTGCAGAAGGCATTTTATTTTCGGATCACAGACCTGTTTATGCTCTTTTTGAGGCTCGCTTGACCGTTATTGATGAAGTGAAGAAGGCTTCGCTATTTTCGCAGCTTTATGATAATATCACACAGCAGTTGGCAGATCTGAATGAGGAAGAGAAAACCGCATTTTTGCGAGATAGAAGGCTTTCAATTCATGGCCTCGATCAGGAAGCTCTAATTACCTCACCGTCTATTCGAGCTGTAGCACAGAAGAGGAACAAAAAACTACCGCCACCAAGTTCTGACTTGAAGAAATGGTGGATAGGAGGTGGAAAACAGGTAAAGGTGATCCTGGACGTTGATCCAGTACATTATATGCTCAATCCTAAAAGAAATCCCAACCCTTTTGTGGAAGATAAGGAAGAGCCATTATATATTCCCAGATAGATATAGTAGTCTAGTATTACATGCTCTATTTAAGATACCATATAAAAAAGAGGGCAACGCATATTTCATTAATCATAATTAAACTACTTATTCTCCTTTTTTTCTATCTCCTTTAACTGTTCTAGCAGCATGGAAATATCTTTTTCTACTTTATCTAGCTGCTTTTCTACAATTGTAGCTTTATTTTCTCCTTCTTGAAGTAGTTTGCTAAGTTCGAGAAGGCTTACTTGTACTTTTGATTCATCAAAGGTCATTTAATAAAAACTATACTAAATTCAGAAAGATGAAATGGTTTTGAAAAATGATGCAATGTCAACGAATGGTCCTTTTGACGAAGGTGAATGTTTAGAGGCTATTTTTATTTTTAGGATTATGCGAAGCGAATTGCAGATTAGTTCGAAATGGCTTTCTCAAGCCAAGATGTATTATAGTATGAAAAATGGCCATTGGAAACGTAGTTATCTCACAATCGAAGGAGGTTATGTGCTTAAACCGCATTCATTCGTCAAGTAGCTTTATGAACTGGTGGTCACTTAAGAGTTGAACCCTCCATAATGTAGCAAGCTCGTAGTAATCGTATTTAATGATTTGAAATCAAACTTCATCTCAAATTAGTAGCTGATGCCTGAACGATTCGTAAGTATAACAACAACTCAGGCCTCCTTATGTCTGTACAAAACTCAAAGAGAGGCATTTACCAAAGGAGATCCATTCGATGAGCCAAAGGTACGTATAACTAGCTATAAAATTTGCCAAAACTTTACTGGTAAACCTTGGATATTAACATATCTTAACTAGATACGCGGAAGGAACGCTGAATCAAAGAGACAATAATAGGACCCAGCTTTTTGGTGACGTAAATCGTTTCAATAGTGAAACAGAACGCCCTAGCTCTCCATACACAAAGAACGCATCTTTTGATTATTCTCAAAGTAGTTTGGCTCAATTGGAATCGCAAAGTGAGGAACAAGTGGGCCAAATGAAACAGAAGGTTCAAGCTCTCAAGAATCTCTCTTTGAAGATGGGCGATGAAATTAGAGGAAGTAATCATACGTTGAATGACTTAAACAACAGTTTTCATAATGCATCCAACAAGCTAAAAGGAACCTTCAATAATATGATTGTTATGGCTAAGAAGTCAAAAATAGGCATAAAAACATGGCTGATAATATTCCTCGTAATTGGATTACTATTTTTTTGGGTTTGGATAACTTAAGTTATCAATTTTAGACACTTTTTGGTTTTCGAGCTGCCACGAGACAGAATACAATCAAAAGAAAGAATACTAGTGAAAAATATCAAAAGATAATATATAAACGAATACATAATATTTAATTCATTTCCTTAACATTTAGGAATTAATCCTGAAATTCTTTCTTGTCCGCCTTCCCTAATAAACCGCCTGTATTCCTTTTAGTTTTGTAATTCCACATTATTCTACGGCGTCTATAAAGCTTGTAGGTAAAAATAGAGAACACAACACCAGCGAGTACAAATAACACAGCGAACATCCCAGTCATTCCTAGAAGAGAAGAATATTTTTTTGTGTCATTTGCCAATGGGATTGTAAAGAGTGTAGAGAGTGTGGATTTCCTGGGTATACCTACCGCTAACATCATCTCTCTGATATCATATGGAGAGGAAGTAGATAAAAACTCTCCATTGACATTTTTCTCAACCAATTTGCTATGTATTTTGTCAATAAGAACCACATCACCCACATGGGGCTCTTTGTTCTCCATTGATGGGTTAAGTTCTCGGAGAAAATTGCTTTCTTCATTAATGTCGATGTAAGTTAAAAGGACTCTTGAGCCATCGTCATGCTCAATTTCTTGGCGCATTGCTTGTACAATATTGGCCGGTTTGGAACCCTTCCCTTTTAATAGTTTCACATTTTCTTTTTTTTTCCTTCTGGTAGTCAGTACTTTTTCAAAGTTACTTTTGATCCTAACATCTTCAAAATCATAAGCTGCTAGCCTTAGACTTCTGAGACCATTTTGACTTTCAAGAATGCTGTTAGTATCAGATGTGTTAACGAAAAGAATTGCCAGCTGGCTGTATAATTTTCGTTCGAAAGAAAGCATGTCCTCAAAATTTGATAGTGTAAGTTCAGAAATTAATGGTTTTGTATACTGATGAATCCATGACATAATCAAATCAATATTCCTCATCTCAGTAGTAGAATAGCCAGGAAACACATTTGCTATTAAATCTCCATCTTTAAAAATGAAAAATGTTGGGAATTGGGTGATGGTATTCAACGCGAAGAAGTTATCATCCAAAATTTTTAGTGGCTCACTATTATTATAATTGATTATTTGATATAATTCTTCGTAACCATTCCTCATCAGGTCCATCAGGTTTTTGTCAGTTTTATGAAGATACGCATGCGGTATATCAATAACCTGCTCGAAGACATGTTCTAAAATATCAAAATCTTCCGGTACAACTGTAGTGGTGTTATAAGAGAATACCACGTGGATATCTTGCTTGAAAACAGATGATTTGCTATTTCTCTCAAAATTCAGGTCCTTTTTCATTATCTGAGAAAGCTCATCCAAAGATATTTCGGGAACTTGACTGTTGTAGGCCATTCTAGTGGCAAAGTCTTCATATGGATCGGTGTTCAACGTAAAAGGCCTCTTGTATAAATGAAGGTTATTCGATTCCTTATTAGGAATGATTAGGGCCACTCTTGGTACATTAATTTCTCGAGATGCGGATTGTGTCGCTAGGTTGGAGAAACCTAACTCCCTACATATGGTTTCATAATCTAGACAATTGAAATGTCCTGTCGCGATTCCTGAGGAAAGTAAGCTATTTGAGAGCAGCTTCCAAGTCCGTTGAAATGCCAGGCATTCTTCACAATTTAAAAATTCAGTAGCATCATCAGTACTCTTCATTCCCATACTTGGCCAGAAAGAAATTAGAAATGGCTTCTCCCCCTTACCACCTAACAAGTTAATCATATCGAAATCTGTTAGAAGGTTACTTTGACTTTTCCAGTCAGCAGGATCAATATTTGACGGATCTAGAGCTTCCTTTCTAGCAAAATTTATGAAAGCTTCTTTGGTTCTTTTTCCATTTGAGGGATAAGTCTTTATCATCTGACCTGGACCGTATAATCTTATTGTTGGGAAATATTCAATGTTCTGTTCTGAACATAAATCACCACTTTCAATGCAATCCACTTGGGAAAATCTAATATTCAATTTTTCACCTTCTTCATGGAATGTTTCCCATGTATCCTTCCACGTCGGAGCTAGAGTTTTACAGTGAGAACAATAAGGGCTGTAAAACTCCACAATGTGCAGTCCTTGTGATAATTCCTCTTCAAAATTTGCTTTTGTCAATGGTTCTGGAAATTTATCCTTCTCGACTGTCGAGCTTGCCAAAAGAAGTGGTATTAAGCCTATGTTGATCAGAACCTTCGCAAAAATCTTACCCATTCTTGAGGTTGCTTCCTGTTGCCCGTACCTCTTTATTCTAATAGTTTGAGATGCAGTGTCAAAGTTTATCTAGAAATATGAGTAGTTTACATTTAACACCTTCAAAATCAGCATTTTTCTTGCACACGCATTTTTGATGTATCTACTAATCCAATTTGGACCGATGCGTTTGGCTAATGAAGAAAAAAAACCGTCAGGTGAAGAGACAACTGACTATGGACAATGACAGAAAGGGAGTCTTGATATATAATATAGCCCAATTCAGAGGTAAGAACAGTTTGTGTATTTACATATATGCGTATAGAGAGTCGATGATATAGTTGATAAACGTGTAGAAAATGAAGAATACTTTCAATCTCGAAAAGAAGATGTTAGAATATTATTGAAAAAAGACACTAATAATGATGGCCCCGTATTGACTTGAATACGAGAATGCAATTATTTGAAAGAGCTTTTAATGTATTCAAATGACACTAGAGTAATGGCGGATGCAGGGACGGTACGCAATAAATTAGCCGTAAACCCTGAATAAAACCCCGCCACTCCTTCATTCAAGTAGGTTGATCTTATGATAGGCAGTAATTTATGATGAACGATAGATGGCAAATCGGATTTAACCTGCATCCTCGTTCTTAGTATTTCATGTGGATAAGTTATTAGAGAGGCAATCATTTTGGAAGCGGATGAAGCACATATTAAATTTTTTAAATTGATTGTTGTCTTTCTGGTACCATCAATCTCTGTTGAAGTCTTCTGACAATGCAACTTAACTTTCAATTTCTCATAAATTGGAAAATGTATTGCAACATGACTTAGTCCGAATAAGGATGGAACGAGTCCAGTGTAGAGAACTCTGACCCCTTCCTGGGAAATAATTTTCTTGAAAGCATCGAAAGTTCCATTGTAGTGCGTGGGAAACGGGCTGAAATTTGATTGTAACATGAGTCTTGTCTTCACAACCCATATAGGATTCATTATTGTTGTAGATACAGCACCAGCGGTGATAGCAGAACAAGAATGTGACAAAAAATCCCAATGTGGGAAGAATTTTGGATAAATATCTTTTGAGAATTCATATACTGAAAAATATATCATCCATGATGGGAAATATCCAAGTACAATGGGAACTATTCCTTTATACAATCCGAATATGCCTTCATCTCGTACGATTGTAGATATCGTACCAAAAGTTCCTCTGTAATAAGAATTCTCAGATACTTGAAGACCTTGAGCCTGTAATCTTGTTTTCGCGACATCTAGGGGACATACCAGTAAACCAGAAATGAACCCAGCCAATGCACCAGCAGTTGCTGTTACTGTACTGTCATTATGACTCAGATAATGTCCTTTATATTGAGAAAACTGATTTTTCATCTTAGCATTCTGTGTTGCTTCCTCTATCGAGTGCTTCTCATCACTACCGTCATCATTGTCCCTTCCACCTGCCTTAAGCATAGCTCCATATTTTAGAGACTCAATAACAACGTGGGATGACAGTAACACCAAGAACTTGAGGGACTAAATTAACTTCGAAAGTGGCGAGTCACATTCCTTTCTTTTGCAGAATTTAGACTGCTCTTTTTTTTCTGTTCTCTTCATCGCCGGAAAAATGGCGAGCGGACTAATTACTGAAATTTTCAGTGAAATTCATGATAAGAAGTAGTATATAATTATTGAAATTGAAGTGTTACTTTCTATTCTATGCATTACAGTATAATATTACATAAGTTTACCTAAAGATAGAAGCAATGTGGTCTGTAACATTTACAGAAATGGAAACGAGACCCTTTTTTTAACTTTTTATTTTATTTTTGTATCTTTATTGGATAAATAGCTTGACGCTAAAGTATTAATGTAATACAAAATGATAGCTGAAAATAACGATGACTTTATTACATGCAGAAATTCAAATGAAATGTGTTGAAAAGAAAAGTATATGCTCTTAGTTTTGATATTCGTGTTACTGGTTTTGTTTACCACTAATGGACCATCAAAGATTTAATGAATGCAGGCAGATCGAAGTATGCGATAATTCAAATATGTTCCAAAGGGTCCTTTCACCCATGATGTTTGACTTGTAATCGACAAAACGCTAGTGAAGACATTCAAAGATTAGTTCATTTGCGCTAGCCACTATATATTTCAGTACTTGAACAAAACATTGTTTTTTTTAATAAATGTGGAAAGAAAGAAAAAAAACTGAGAATGAGTTTTTTCCCCTTCTACAGGTGACGAAACTCTCCTTTCATCAAATCAATTCATATTTTCACGATCAGTATTGACTATTTGGTGGATTCTTTGAATTACTTTTACTGTTTGTTTTTGTCGCCATTATTATTTTTATCTAAAGAAAAAAAATTTGCTGGCTTATCATTGCCACCATTATTAGTTTCTGTTGAAGTATTGCTAGCTGACAATGCCGAATTTCTTTGAGTTAATTGAGAGATGGGTTGTTTCAAGGCAAATGGTTTTTGATATTGTTGAGGCATTGAATGAGGTGTACTTGGTGCAGATTGGGTTAATAAGATACTTGACGGTCTTGAACTATGGTTTGAAAAAACAGGAAGATTATTAGTGCCATCGGAATAATTTTGATTTGACATGATGCTGGGAAGGTGAACTGCAGATGCGGTAGTACTTGTACTAGAAATATTACTGCTATTATTGTTATTGGAATTATACAGGAACGTACTTGAAATTACTGGATTTTGGCCATAATATGGCATATTCATGGGTTGCGTAATCATTTTACTTTGCAAAGAAGTTGATTGCGAATGAGGTATGTGATTATTAGGTGAGATATAGTTTGGGTGTAATGGTTTATTACTGAGCATCGGGTGATTTGAATTATTTACAAGGTTATCACCATTAGGATTCGAACCAACCGATAGAGTGGGTAGGTAGGTATTAGTGCTGATATTATTATTACTGCTGGTACTATGCTGGGTATTATTTTGCAGTGATGTTCTATAGTCAACTTGATAGTTACTTGCAGGCGAAATTATTGTATGATTAGGTTGCTGCGGTTGTATATAAGTTAATGGAAAATTTTGACTCCCTGTAATGGATGTTGATGAATGAGTGGTGAAAGATGGATATTGATATTCGTAGGTATTTGTGGAATTCGCAATTATAGGTTGATGATACTGTGGAGGATGTTGCATAAAATTTGTTTGATAATTAAACGTCTGTGATAAAGTATTTGTACTATTATTAATTGGTCGGACAGGATTTCTTGGAGGTAGTATTGTTTCATTACTTATCATTGATGTCGTTTTTTTGTCATTATTACTTGATTTAAAAAACGGTGGGTTAGCATTTCTAGTTGATGAACTTCTTCCATTTCCGAGGTTACTATTTTCTAAAGCTTCAACTAATTCTTTTGATGCTGAAATGTTTGCGAAAAATAGCGATTCACTTGGTGTTGGTAATCTACTGAAGTTGATATCATCTTCAAGATAATATGAGACAATATGGAGATTTTGAATGGGCGCACTGATAGAAGAAGGATTTTTATATTTTAATGAAATTGTCTTCTTAATGAAACCGGTATATTTAACTTGAAGATTTGGATAAGGAAAAGAAATTTTGGGATTCATATCGACGTTATTATCAGTTGAGTCATTTTTTTGGTGGCCAGATATATCAGCGTTACTAGTATTGTTACTACTACTGCTGCTACCACTACTGGGATTGGTACAGTTAGTATTTGTTATTGAGGGTACATTTATTCTTGGAATGGCCGATTTTGAATAAAGGGAATAATTTGGGAAAGTTCTATCCAATTCTTTGTATAAGAGAAATTTACCAGATATTCTTGATGGAGACCAATTGATACCATCTGTCCATCTTTTTATTCCTGAAATTTCTTCAATAAATACAAAAATGTTCCCAGAAACAATTAAATATGGTCTTTCAATTTCATAGGGCCTTCTAGGAACATGTTTCAGTTTATTTTCTACAATAGCTTGAAAAATTAACAGAGCATCCTTTTCATCTTTGATATAGCCCCTAAAGGTTGGTTTAATGTCCATATGTGTCTTAATGCTTGATACAAAATGCTAAATTTTTTTAGTACTTAGTCTAAAAATGAAAGAAAAAAAGAAAAGGTTATTAAATGGGAAAAAATGCGTCAAACTGTAAAGTGAGCTATGCTGGCGTGGTACAATTATAATGCTAGGATGTAATTATTGGTTTACTGATTCACTCTTTACTTTTTTTCTTCTTTTTTCTATGTTTCAATACTTGGCAAGCCTTCTGAAAAAGAGAAATAGGAAGGAAAAAAAATTATTATCGAGGATGACTATAAGTAGTAGGCTTGAAAAAGGAGTAATGTTTGAACGGATGTTGATACTTTTTCCCGATTACTTCTATTGCTGTTGTTGCTGTTATTGTTGTTGTTATTTTTCTTTCCTTTTGGGGTTCCTTTAAAATTTAGAAATCGGTGGCTACAAAGTTGATAAAACTCTTCTTGATGGATATATCTGAATTGTTTTAGATCAGCGAGAGAATGAACGATACTATATGGTAAAGTATTCAGAAGAAGTAGAGGAAAGAAAGAAGAGCAATTAGTTATAACAATTTTTTTTCCTTTATGTTTTGAGAATAGCCAAGAAATTATCAATTTTTTTGGTTATTTTTTTGCTTTGCTTTGTTTAAAACACTATTTCATTTCCAGGTTTAGAGTTTCATTAAAACTCTTATTATATGAGATAAATACGGTAATCGTAGTGAGAAAAGTTCAATGTAATTGGTATAGTAATCGGATTTCTTGTTTAGAAAACCTTGAAGAAGAGATTTTTTACCCAATTTTTCACTCATCCGACGTGGTGAAAAGTTTGAATTGGAGATACTAGATATCTAGTTATATTCACGAGGAACAGCAACATTTGATGCAGAAGAAAGAAAGAGAGAAAGAAAGAAAGAAAGAAAAAAAAATTTACGTTGCGTGCGTAGGGAAGAATAAAAGTTTTTTGTAATCAAGTTCATAGACTGCATATAATGAGCAGTAACGAATAAGAGTGTCAGAGTTATCCAGTAGAACTCACTACAATTTGGGTCAGCAGTAGGACTCTCCATTTTTAAAATTGTTCTTCACCCTCTTCACTGTAAATGTAAAATTTCATAATGAAGGTTTTTTCCTCTCAATTTTTAAAAATGTTATTTGCACAAATGCCTGGTTTCTTCGAGACAAAATAGGAAGATGGAAACTTGCCTCCTGAAAATTCACGAGATGACAAATTATGCAGAGCGAATAATGAAATACGCGTAGAAGAAGTAGGGGCATTGATGCTTATATAATGTAATATTATATAAGCATCCATTTTTCGTAGAATAACATGCAAAAACTAAAAAAAAAAATTTTCTCCCACATTACAAGCAGTGTGGAAAGTGTGCTGCATTTCACATGTTGGACGCGTGTTGCTGCGGGTTAATATGCTGGCATTCATCTTTCCCGCAGTTAATAAATAAACCATAATGAAGACAGGTGGCTGGCTCAAACAAAACAAGGACAGTTTATGTCAAATTGGGAGACCTGTCTTTCTTTTGGGACAGTAAATGAAGTTTTCCCAATTGCTGACCTTCTCGTTTCACTGTGTTTTCTCTTAAATTTGCTTTAGACAATTTTTTCCTTTTCTTTTCTTTTCTTTTTTTTTTTTCCACTTTGAGTTGGTGTTATCCGAACGTTTCTCTGTAGTTGTTGATTATATAATTCTGTGACTTTTAAGAAAGGATCAATATGCGGACGGCAGCGGGACAAGGAAAGTCATTTGGTGGAAGAATAAGAAGATCGTTAAACTAATACGTCGCCATCCAGTGACTTTCTCTTCTTTTTCCTGCATTTTTTTTTTATTTTGGCGTCTTTCGTCATGACAACTCCAAGTGAACTTCTATCTAACGTCAGATTAAATCCTACCATTACTAATAGGGTATCTTCATTAAAATCATTATCTTTGAATGAGGTCATCATTTTGAAAGATGATATAGAATCAGAGTTGAACAATTCGATCAACTTATTACAATCCTTCAATGTTGATATGCATTCATCCCTTGTTACTCCAGAGGGTTTCCCAAGAGAGGATATCGATGTCTTACAGGTAAGAATGCTGAGAAGAAACATTAACATGTTACGAAACGATCTTACTAACGTAATCAATTACTCCCACACTTTACTATCCACCCACTTTAATAATGATGCTAATAACAGAAGTACAATTCCACTAGAAAATGGGGTGGATTATAGAATTCCCTTCGCTTTTTTCTCTGAAATTGTATCAAATAGCCCCACTGAAATTGCAGGGATTAAAGATAATGATAAATTGGTTTCGATTTCAAATATTCATGCAGCAAATCACGATGGATTAAAAAATATTCAAGCTTTAATTATTAAAAATGAAAATAATTCAATTCCCTTAAGGATACTAAGAAATGATCAGGAATTTTTAGAACTAAATTTAGTTCCTGATAGATCCTGGGGAGGAAGAGGTTTACTTGGTTGTAAGTTACAAGAATTGTAAAATATTTTCCTATGTAAGATAGTTGGCTAATACCAACACGACATTTTAAGTAATACAAACAATTGCCTCTTCTTTTTTTAAAATGCTATGTACTATACACAACTTGCATCTTGTGAATCATAATGAGGTTTCGCCTCTTTGCGATACATTTATGACTGTGCATTCTCATTCTTCCCTCTCTTTTTTGCTCCTTTGGCCCTTAGCTTCACAAAAGTAGTCTGATATTACTCAATACAATAAAGTAAAGTTTTTACCTTTTAAAGTTTGGGACAAAAAAAAAGATATTTTCTATAGGGAAAAGTCAAATTTGTCGTACATAAAGGCCATTGCAGCCTCGAAATAACCTAGTTAATGCATCTAGTCTATTTGATGCTGCATGATTCTAATTTTTTAAGACAGAGAAAGAATGTTTAAGAAGTAAATGCAGTCAAAACGATTAAATAATTTGTTTATTCAATTCTTCTTTTTTCTTAATTTCCTCGGTCTTGTCCGTTACCTTTCACATGTATAGAGCCTGTGGTATATCATGTTAAATGATAAGGAATCGTTTTTAATGTCTCTTCAGAAATTTTTTGACTGCGATGAAAGTTAACACTTACAAGATTGATATCTTAGATCCCCTATGAGCTTCCAACTTTTCTAATCGGTGCAATCAACTAGTTTGATGTATACATTATATGGCAAATGTGTCAGTAACTTATTTACGTGCATTGTAAGTCGCCAATCTCGACTATTCATTTTTCGCTAAAGATTGTCAATTGAAAGAGGGCCTTCTTCCTAAATAGCGAGATTGAAAATGGTGTGTGATCTTGATAACTGGACGGAAACGTCCTTAGAAGTATCCGTACCTTCGTTACTGTTGTTGTTAATTGTGTTGTTAGGCATGATAAGTTTTGTAAGAGTATAAGCTCTTTATTTTATTCAGTAATTATCGTAATAATTCGATATCTTTTTTCTATATCTTCCAATACATAACGTAACGAGGGAGATGAAATAGTCCCGGAAATTCCGTTCTTATTTCATCCTTTATATAATAATTGGATTGGAATCGATTTCCCATGAGGAATTTTGTCGAGGTCTACCCAAAGATACTCTCTCACGGCCTCGTCTGAGTAAACTACTATAATCCGTAGAACTAGACTTCTCATCAAACCTTGCACTTAATTACATACGATACCTCAAATAGTCATCCGAGATATCCTCTATAATGGATGCTTAGCATCTTCTAGCTTTGTCTAGCATCTCCAGCAATAGTTGTAGCTCAAATAATCTTACCTTTACTTAATTGATTTAATGTACGCAATGTACCATCAAGGGATGCCACATTGTTCTTTTTTTGGGTGAAATAGGAACCTTCTCAAACAATAGTATGGTTTTCTGGATCTTAGGTTTATCCTGAGAAATTGAGCTCGCGTGGCGTAATGGCAACGCGTCTGACTTCTAATCAGAAGATTCTGGGTTCGACCCCCAGCGTGAGTGCTCTCTTTCCAATTATTTTTTTTTATTAAAAGTAGCACGTACCTTAGACGAATGTGTCAAAAAAAATGAAATCTGCCCCACTATGGAACTAAATATTCTTCTAAGGTCTTTGGCACCATTCTACGTCAGCTTTATTTAGTCCCCACAAGTTGTCAACTGGGATCCATCCTCATTAGCCACTATTTCCCATTCGTAAAGAGAAAATATGAGACTATATAGAGTGATAGTGGTGTTGAGCATTTAGAAAGCAGATTTCCCATTCACCCTCCAAATTTACACAATGAAACTTAAAATTTCACTCAACTTCTATTACGTGACCTCACGCTATCGAAAGAGGTTGAAAATAAACAAAAAGAAATCTAAACAGTATTAATCTTTCAATTAAAAACTGTTAATACACTTTGAAGATATTCCAAAAATTCCCTACATAATCAGGAGCCATTCAAAAGCGAATAGCTAACAATCGACTATGAGAAGTAGGTCTGGTTTAATAATTAAATTTCAACCAGCAAAAACACAATCTCGGACGAATCCTCACTGATATGCGTATTTCCCGTGCATAAGGATGGTTTCTTTGAATGAAAGCAATATTGAATTGTGGAACCCATACAAAGAGAAGAGAAAAATTAGCCATTTTTCTGCCTTTTATATCAACATTTTTCAAAATCAAAAGTTTGACGAGAATGAAAAAAAAAATGAAATTGTCTTACCCGAATATTTCTTAAAGTTATGGATACATAACAGAATTAATGTCAATGAGTTGCCATTGTTAGTCTAAGAGTTCACCAGAGGTAAACTGGTTCATAACTTTCTTATTGCCACTTTGTATCATAATATTGTATTGATTTCAAATTATTTATTACTATTCGATGTGCGATATTTAGTGCGAGCATCTCTCATAGTGGCATATGGTATACTAAGAGCTTTATTCAAGCTTTGTATGCAAAATAAGCCAGACTTACTTTATACATCGATTATGCAGGTATATACCGGATATAATTTTGTAGTAAAGACTCTAACTACTCGAAATCCGAATCTGACTCTAAAATATCATTCAAAAGTTCTTTATTAGTTGAAGGACTTGAATTGTTTACTTCTTTTTGTCCTGGAAGTAAATTCTTAGATGAATCTTCAATTTTAGTATTGATATCAGATTTTGTCTGTTTGGTAGGTCTAGCATTTTTATTTTGCATATTTCTAACAATACATTTCATCCTGTTCATCTCAATTATTTTACTTTTGTCATTATTTTTGAGAGACTTGAACGTAGTAATAACATTCTGATTGAGTAACGTATGTGAAATACTACCTGACTCAGTCCATTGATTGAAGTTTGGTGCGAGTTCCATCGAAACTGCATCCTCTGGAACGTAGTACTGTTTGAAGTATGACTTTTCTTCCTCATTTAAAAGGCCTTCGTTCGACGAATAGAAGTTTTTATCAATCTTATCATTGGCGCTGATAATGGGATTTTCTTCAATGTATGGCTTTGGTTCCGTTTTGACTGGATTTTTGAATAACGATGGTTCAATTGGGATATTTCTGCTAGAGATAGGTGACTCTTTTTTTACCGATATTTTTAATTCAGTTTGTAAGTTTTTCTCAGCTTTTTGATTAGTTATCTGTGGCTGAACCATTTCAATACGTGGTTTTTTAATATCATCCAATTCATCTCCTGAAGACTCGAGTGAGTCATTTTCTAGATCATCCAATGCTTTCAATGGTTTTTTTCGTTTTCTACTCTCTATTTTTTTTGGTATCTTAATTTTCTCACCACTTTTTGCCTCAGTAAATTTATTGACCAATTGATCTGCTGAAATTATTCCAACTTCAACATTGTCTGGCATGAAGAACTGCTTGACTGTCTTTTGCTTGCCGTTTGTGGCTTTCTTTTTTGGCCTAGTCTTTTTACCAAGCATGCATTGGGTTGCGTAACGAATTACTTCATCGGTATCATCCATACGGGTCAGTTCTTCGTCTTCCTCATTGACCGCGATAAAAGTTTTGTGACATTCTGGAACTCTATCAGTCGGGAGTATTCTATCTGACGGTTTGCATTCAACATATTCTTGTGAGATTAATTTTTGGAGATTGCTGTAGTCCGTCATCGCCTGTTCAAACTTGTAAGATTCGTTGCTACTAAATAACAAAAGGATATGTCCTTCTCTTTTTCTACCAGTTCTACCCATTCGCTGGATATTTTTGATTGGGCTGCTAGTAGTGTCATAGCATATAATCAAATCAACTTCACCAATATCTAAACCTTCTTCACCAATTGATGTACAAACAAGAACGTTGAAATCACCATTCTTGAACTGCTGAATAACTTCTTTTTGCTGCTTTTGGCTCATACCGTTAATCTGAGCGTCCTCTGAACTGCCCGTACGCCTACCCTCCCTTTCTAACTTCTCCTGTTCCTTCTTTCGTTTCTTTGCAATCTGTAAGATTTCCTCCTCTTCTTTTCTTTTCAACTTATCTCCCTTTTTCCTACCTTTTGGCTGATGCTTTCTTGTGAAGGATACCTCATCAAAGTCTTCTTTACCTCTAGCTTGACCAATGAAAATATGAGGCCGTATAGAGTTCTTGTTCATGGAATCAACACATTTAACTATTTCCAGTGCACTCTCCCTCAATTCAGTAAATATGATGACTCTTGAATCAGAGCGGCCAGTTACCAAAAAAGTCTCAAGTTGGTCTCTTACATGTTGCAGTTTATCATGACCTAAGAACTGCGGATCATTTAGATACTTGTCACATTGTTTCATTACATTTTTCAATATGGGATGGAAATAAAAGCCGGCAGCTATTTTATTTGTCGATTTTCCTAAATTAAACTTTGTAGTGAATTCTTTATACTTATTTTGAAAATAACTGTAAAACGTTCTTATTCCATAAATTTTGATTCTTTTCATCATTTGGCCAAAATGGTTCAATAATTGAAGAATGAAAAAATTTCTCCATTTGATACCTTCAGGAATAGAGGGGTTAGCAATAATTTTCTGACTTAATTGCATGGCTTTGAAAGCATTGATTCGTGATGGATGGCATTCTTCATATATTCCTAGCTCTACGGCCTGATTGAGTACTGGTAGGATCGCAATACCTAGTTGTTCAAGTATTTCTTCGATTTCAGCTGATAATGCTACTTGTATTTGTTCTTTTTCTCTGTGCTTCATATACTTGGCAATATCCATACTTTCTTCGGTTCTAATTTCAATCTTCGATATGTTGAGATTGTTTATTACTTCCTGTACATTTTCTAATGCAGCACCTGGCGTAGCAGTCAATGCAAGTATCCTATATGAACTGACAAATCTATCCATGAATTTAACCACATTGGTGTATGCATACGAGCCTGTCGCTCTGTGAGCTTCATCTATAACCAAACATACAATATCTTTGGGATTTAGAACACCTCTTTTCAAGTCATTTTCGACCACTTGAGGAGTTGTAAAGAAAACTCTTTTCATTTTCCAAATCTCTTCTCTATTTTTACGAGTTTTATCTAATAAGATAGCTGTTTCATTGCTTGGTATACCAGTTATACCTAAACATGCTTTGATTTGTTGTGCAACCAAGGGTCTTGTCGGTGCCATGAAAATGATTTTTGCTGTCTTTGTCCACCTAAAATAATTGAGCATTACAGTACTAGCAATGAATGTCTTACCCATACCAGTGGGAATTGCACATAATACATTAGTATAGAGCGCTTTTCGTACAATGTCAAATTGATACTCTCTCACTTCGTAGTTAGTTGGATATATGTATATCGGCAGCTCTTCCTCGTTAAATGCATGATGTGTAGGACCAAATGTAACTTCTCTCTGTATCTCTTCGTAAAAGGTTCTCTGACCAGGCAATATCTGATTCGTAAGATCTCTTTGTACTGGAAGTGACCTTCGTACTCTGGTCTCCGTAACAGTTTTATTTATATTCTTTTGATATAGAGCATCCAATAGGTCGTCATCTTCTAAATCGTTAAAATCATCGTCGGCATCTGGCATGCTATTCCAGTACTCAGTGTAGGGTGGATATTTGAAATATTCTTGCTTTAGGTTAATATCGTTGTTTTTAACGCTCATCGAGACATACAAACGAAAATAACGTGTTTCTCAAAATGATGATTTTACGCGTCTACACACTATAAGAGTCTAGTAAAAGAGATTGGCTAGACAAGAAAAGAATATCATGGGTTCAAAACAGAAGATGGTACTTTAAGCGTTACTAATAAACACTCGCACCTTTTGGCACTTGTTCTTGTCTTTATTTTGTGTTTGTACGTTATTTTCTCAGTCATTGGAGGAAAAGCGTTCAGTCTTATCTTAATTTGCAAACATATTGCCTGAAACTTATAAGACTTGAAGTTAGTGTACTATACGCTTCGATTCTTTCTACTTCGTCCTTTCCTCTTATTCAGACCTAAGCTATTCATGAAGTTTATCTTTGAATTGGCAGAAAAAAGGACACAATATGTAAGTTAATTGAACATCTCTTGCCACTTGATGTTCCGCAGACGGTTAAAATATGGTTTCGAGTCTTCTATGCGCTTTATTCATACCATTCCACTCGCTGATTCCTCTTACTTTGCTGGTTCAAATATTCGTTGTTATCACTGTGAAAATGCTCAGTTAAATTAAAGCGCGTTGATTTGGAACATTAATCAAATAAAGGAGGAAAGTGCAATCTAGGCTGACTATTCTCAGTTTGTTAACACGATTCAAAAACACTAGTTGTCCTTAAAGTATGAGTGAGGAGTATACATCCGATTCGGTATCTGAAAAGGAGATGTCATCCCCAGCAATGCCCAGCAGAAGGCCCATTGTTAAAGCAAAGACTACCGGATCTTTCGAAAACAGTAACAGCCAGGAGCCCCCTAAAATCCCTTCACAGAGGCCTGTCAGACGTACAACTACCGAAATAATTGAAGATAATGAATCTGATGAAGATATAATTGAAAGTTATGGTACAGAAGACTCCAAACCAAGCGATGTTGATGATGTGCCCAGTATCCCAAGGAGGCCACAAAGACAGGGCCTCTTACAGGAATCAAATGATATTAACAAAGAAGAACAGTCAATTGCTTATATAAATTCCATAGATTCTGAGAGCTCGAACAAGAATGAGGATACCACTTCATTAAAAGATGTGATACCTGAGCAACCTGCTATGCCTGAAAGGCCAGCAAAGAGAGAAACATCAGAAATCTTTCAACATGGATCAAATATGGAAAAATCAGAGAAGAAACATACCTTATCCACGACAGATGTGGCAGACGAAGTGCAAGAGAGTCCTATTATTCCAGAAAGGCCAATGAGAAAGAAAAGTAGGGAGACACTTTCAGAATCTGGTTCATCACTAAATTCTCCAGAACACAGTGACGCTATAGAGGCTCCACAAAATGTCCCAGAAGAGGACCTTACTGCACCGGATTCTGATGTAATGACTTCAGAAGAAAACTATGCTGTTCAAAAAAATGAAAGCACTTCGAGTAATAACTCTGAAGAGGTGGAGAGAAAACGTAATGATTTACAAGATGAAAGTAGTCCCCCACTTGGTGAAACCAGTGTTTCAATGGATCCACGTGATGAGGAAGAAAGCCGTCTAATTAAAAATCTGGAAAGAGAGGGTGGCCAGCACACTGTGAAAGATCAAGGGAACGGAATACTAACAGAAGATCAAAAAGTAGCATCTCTGGCTGATTTAGCAGCGCAACAGAGCACGTCTCTTTTAAGCGAAAATCAAGAGCAAACAGCATTGGCAGATCTGGCCGCACAAAAGGAAATTATGGGCATGGCACTCAATGATAAATTAACAATCGAACCTGTGGAAACTACCATATCTGCAAAACTATCAGAACCTGATATTTCTTCACCCGTTGAACTTAAAGATGAGAAGGAAACTTCTTCTTCATCCAGCAAGGAAAAGAAGGAGGAGAGCCAAACGCCGACTATACCAGAGAGACCAAAAAAGCGTGCACCTCCCCCAGTTCCTAAAAAGCCATCATCCAGGATTGCTGCTTTCCATAAATTACTTGAGAGGCAGCAATTGCAAGAATTGAATGCTAGTAAAACTTCGGGGGGAACAGAAGGGGAAGAGAAAGAGGACAAATCAGAAAATGTTTCGGAAGCAGTCAAGACTGGAAAAGAGAACTCTATAAACTCACAAAGAACAGAATTTGCCAGGAATTTGAATGGCTTATTCGCCCTACCTGGTATGGTTCCAATGGATGGAGCTTTACCCAAGGCATTAGGTAAAAACTTGTCCCCACCTTCTGAGAACATTACGTCAGAGGAACCTGTAGTTACAGAGACATCAAGAAATGAGGTTTCTGATGTACGTCAGAGACGTGCTAGAGGACCTCGTGGTCGGAAACTGCCCTCCAGTGTTTCAAATGTGAAAAAAGTAGTTGCCGAAAATAGTACTTCATCTATTGAGGTTTTCGAAGTTTGGACGATATCAAATGTTAGAAAGGCCGTTGCAGAACAAACCAGAGAAGAAGCTACCAGTGCTCATTCCCCATTTGAAAGTGAGATAAGCGAAGGATATGTAGTGGAAGAAGATGGTAAGGAAATCAATACAGCTCAATCCGAAGAAACAAAGGTCACTATGGTAAATGGTTCACCTTCGGAAACAAGTTCTACAGAGGAGCTTGAAAAGACTATGAGTTCTGATGAAGAAAATATAACCGAGGGCGTAAATCATGAAGAACCATCTGTTACATCAATATCAGAGTCTGTTGAGTGTAGGGACGAAAATAATCAAGTAGAAGAAGCCGAACTGGAGTACGAAACCAGAGCTGAAAAACAGATGGAAGAAGAAATCTTAAAGGATGACCAAGTCCTCTCTGATGTGGAGTAGTGCGTTATAACAAACTTTTATACAAAATTTAGATGTACATGATTATATATTTTAATTCAACATTTCATTAATTTTACTGAAGTGAATAATCGTTTTCTTAAACTTAAGATTAAGGATAATAACAGTATAATAAGATACTTTTATAATGACGGAATAACAGAGAAAACGGTAGATATAGAAGGAAACCAATCTCCAATCATTCAAGAAAATGAGCAGAATAAAAATTATTTCTGGGTACGTTGTATCCTCATGTGACCAAAAGTGGTTGACTTAAATTTATGTTGATGAACAAATTCATACGTATGTGTTATCTAAGCAAGCTAATATTTTTTTAACAATCTATACTTAGCATGATGTTTTTTTGAGCGGCAGGAAATGGGATTTATTAAGTTGTCAGTATTCGAATGAGAATACAAGAGTATAGAACGAAACATAAACAAGAAAATGTCATATAAAATTTAATATTGTCGAAAGAGCTAAATCAGCTTGTACTAATCTACTGAACCTTTCTGTTGGACATACTTTTCAAAGGCTATTTATTTAATAAGTAAACCAGAGTTGATGTCCTTTAAGAGAGAACATTTCCGCAAGTAGTGCAAAACGTCACAACTGAGATTATCACTCGAGGAGCTACTCTATATTTTTAGGAGTCCTATTCAAGGAGACTTTTTGTACCTCAACATATATATATATATATATATATACATGTATCATATGGAGCCAGGTAACAATGCTACAATAATTTTATTGGATAATGAAGGAAACGTGCAAAGTTCCAGGAAAAAAAAATGGAAGTACTAAAGAACTACGTATAAATGGAGTTTTTGAAGTAAAGTGCTTAATAGTGAAAGTTCAAGAAGTTTTTGTAGTATAAGAAGGTCAATTTTAGTTGAGAATTGCGGAAAACTCAACTAACTCATTCTCAAAAAGCTCATAGAGTTAACTATTTAGTACAAATCTATTCGGCCTGTACATATTTCTAAGAATCGAAGGGTAATACACTCTGTAGATTTAAAGGATGAACTTCAAGGAAATATGCAACTATTCCAAAATTGAGAGACTAATTTGCATTTTCAATGAGAAGGAAACATCCCAACCTTTCGCTATTTACGGTAAAATGCAGTACTTCAAATCCCCAACATTTATAGATGTGACGCGCTGCAATGACTCTTCGAAATGCATTCAGGGACCCAATAAGTGGCTGGTTTTTTTCGATAATAGATGAGTATCAACTTATACTTGCCTGATTCTCTGGTTTATTTTGTTGAGAGTAGCATGTTTCCATATTTGAAATTAAAGCGAAATTTCTTGAAAATGAAAAGTTTCCAACGGCTTCATGGGGGAGTGAAATAAATCTACATATAGAAAGGTAGATAAAGGGAGTATAAAACAAACGCAATCAAATAGAATGAATCAAATAAGATCTATAAAGAAGATCAGTGAAAATGAATTGCATAATGGAATACTTTCCAGTGATTTGTCCTGGCACAATGATTATAAAGACCAGGCGTACGTATTCATCGGTGGATTAAATAAGGATTTGACTGAAGGTGATATTTTAACTATCTTTTCGCAGTATGGTGTACCTGTTGATATATATCTTGCTCGAGATAAGTATAGTGGAGAATCCAAAGGTTTTGCATTTTTAAAGTATGAGGATCAGAGGTCAACTGTTCTTGCAATTGATAATTTGAATGGATCAAAAATTGCTGGTCGGATTATTCAGGTGGACCATGCTTTTTACGAGCCAAGGGATGATAGTAAAGAATATACTGATGCTGTTAGGAAAGAGTTGGAAAAGGACCGTGTCGAGAACGACAAAGAGCTTCCAAAGGCCGTTATACGTGATAGTGTTGATGTTTTCAGTGATTAATTACTCAGCGAACAATGAATCCCATTCTCGTCATGAAGCATCGGCAGGGCTAGTGCCATTAATTCGTACGATTTCCTATAATAGGGATGATTGCAAAAACATACAGAACGAGCGACTGTTCAAGAGAAAGGAAAAATAGGCAGTAAACGGATGGTAACTCATATCAGTTGATCTGCTTACGCCTGCATCCGTTTCCGATGGGTTCCATTCGGAAGAAAACGATGACTGCATATCTTTCTTAATCTGTGGCGAACCCATCTTCTCGGATGAGAGTTAGATGTCGTGATGCGACAGAACAGCAATTATACCATACTGCTTTGTTTCATGAAAATACCGAATTCTTCATAGTGCTAAACGGTGGCAATTCTGCGAAACGGAGATCTAGAACGTATATGGAACGGTAAGAATCTCTATTTACGTTTTTGAATTGTTTTGGTTTTGTCAAAAGTGGGAGAGAAAAAAGCTACTAAAAATGGATTGATCTGGTTTTACTATGGGGGAATAGCCGTCAACAAAGAAGAAAATACAACATATTTTGTTCACAGTTCCTTCCCGTTGTGTCGTGTATCCCTTGCAGTATACGAGGGAGACCTCTTTTCCAAATAAGCGGTCACGATAACCAATTACAACGAACTGATACACAGGCATCTATCTCTGGGTCCATTCAGTTCTTCGAGCATTTGTCATGTCCCTCTTCGTGTTTACTATATCTGGTTAGGAATGTATTACCACCACATTTCGAAACTCGCTCAGAAAACGATGCACAGAAAATTTTTTTTTTTACCAAAAGGACGAGTTAGTGCGGTTTTAGTTAGACGAAACTTTCTTCTAGAGAAGTGGGAGGGACGAAAAAAACGGTGGTGTTTTGTACTATTCTTAGCCTAATCTATTTGTTGAACGACGGCGGAACTTGATCACTTTGAGTAACTGAGAAATAACTCAAAAAGATACCAAACTATGGTAGCTACTGCCGATTTACTCTTTGAAAAATTTGTTGCGACATTTAGTTTCTCGAAAGAAATCTCGTATTAACTCAATTCTATTTTTGAAAATGATTCGTCCTAGTTGGAAGGGTTTAGAGACTGCACGAGTTCCTTTTAGTACTTCTATTTTTCACTCCTTTTTTTTCCCCCTCTGTTTACGAGTTGCTCTAGCAGCTTTTCCATGGAAGCGTTCCTCCCACTCATGGTGCAGCAAGCAATGTTTTGTTTCTGTTAACGAATAAAGCAATGAAAACAAGCCCATGCTCTTAGAATCTACGTGATCTCTAACCGTGCTTCAATGTTTGTAAACGAGAGTAACTGTATTTTGGAAAATGATACATCCAGGAACCTATTTAAACAGGTCGAAGTTTGTTGTAGGAAGCATAATTTTACACATTGGTTCTTTTCACTTATTTTGTAGTTCATAAAACCATACAATTGTCACTCGCTTCTATATCCAAATGTACTCCAAATTAGCCGTCTTATTAGCTGCCGCCGCTGTCGCCACTGCGCAAACTGCCACTGAAATTGCTGAATTAAACGCCATCTTATCTGATGTCGGTTCCAATTTAAATGACTACATCGCATTATCTACCGACTCAAGCTCTGGTATCTCTTTAACTAATTTACCAGCTGGTGTCTTAGACATTGGTTTAGCTTTAGCTAGTGCCACTGACAGCTCCTACACCACTTTATACTCTGAAGTCGACTTTGCCGGTGTTTCTTCTCTATTAACCAAATTACCATGGTACTCTTCCAGAATTGCTCCATTAATCGAAGCTGCTCTTGCTTCTGTTGGTACTGATGCTACCACTTCTGCTGCTGCCACCTCTTCTGCTGCGGCTGCCACCTCTTCTGCTGCTGCTTCCTCTGCTGCTGCCACCTCTTCTGCTGCTGTCACCTCTTCTGCTGCTGCTTCCTCTTCTGCTGCTGCCACCTCTTCTGCTGCTGCTTCCTCTTCTGCTGCTGCTTCCTCTTCTGCTGCTGCTTCCTCTTCTGCTGCTGCCGCTACTACCACCAAGGCTGCTTCTACTGTCGCCGCTGTTTCTCAAATCACTGACGGTCAAATTCAAGCTACCACTGCTACTGTTGACCAACAAACCGCCAACGGTGCCGCCAAGGCTGTTGCCGGTATGGGTGCTGGTGCCTTAGCCGCCGCTGCTTTATTATTATAAGCGCAATAATTTCGTCATTTGCAATATCATTTATTGATTTTTGTTACTGACAAAAATTTCATGATATCTTAAATAATCTTAAATTTAACTATATAAGTTCGTTTATAAATTTTAAATTAATTTCAATTTCAAACATTATACCCTATAAATTAATTGCATAATGTTATTCTTTAATTTCCTAACTCTTTTATATGATTGAAAAGTGACGATGATACTTCACGACCTATCGACTGAATTCTACGTCAGTTAGTTTTCCTCTCTCCAGCGACGTTATCCTTCTCATCTCTGAGACAATCCAATTGCAGCATTCTAGGAAGATATAATATGCATTTCTACAGTTCTATGTACTGTGTCGGTTGACGCAACATTGATAGTTTTCGTTAAAAAAATAGACCCTCATTGCCCGTCGTTTATTAAATCTATCCTAGAAGAAATGAAATATATACAACATATTTATAATCAAGGCAGATCGATTTCGTTGATAATATATCTTTCATCTTTCTATTCTATTACTTTTTTCATTTAACTTGAAAGGTAATTTGACATGTTGGATAGGCTAAGCATTTCTTCAAAGGGTGAGTTTTGTGATAGATTTGGGAATGTAGTACAACTAAGAGGCGTGAATCTAGATCCAAGTGTTAAATTCCCCTCTGCTCCATACCATTCCACACATATTCCTGCAGATGATCTCTTCTATGAGGCCGCAGAAGATGTGAGTTTCATTAACCATCCGTTACCCCTAGATGAGGTAGAAACGCATATTAGAAGGCTCAAATCATTAGGTTTCAATGCAATTAGATTCCCTTTTTCATGGGAATCCATAGAACATAAGGGTCCTAGGATGTATGATTTTGACTATATGGATTATGTTATTGATGTTTTGAAAAAAATTGACAGAATAGGTTCCATATATGTATATTTAGATCCACATCAAGACGTCTGGTCAAGATTTTGTGGGGGCTCTGGAGCTCCATACTGGACTCTATTAGCTGCAGGCTTACAACCAACTAGGTTTAAAGAAAATGAAGCTGCTATTTTACATAACTACTATATTGATCCAAGAACTGGTAAAGAATCATCAAAATTTCCTAAGATGTTGTGGACTACCAATTACTATAGATTGGCTTGTGAAACGATGTTCACTTTGTTTTTTGGTGGGAAGCAATATGCACCAAAATGTGTAATCAACGAGGAAAATATCCAGGACTATCTTCAAAATTGTTTCATCGATGCAATCATGACATTTTATAAAAGAATACAAGACAAAGCTCCTGAATTGTTCGAAGATAATTGTATCATTGGTCTTGAAAGTATGAATGAACCAAGTAACGGTTACATTGGCGAAAAAGATTTGAATGCTTTAGCAAAAGAAAGAAATTTGAGATTAGGTACCACTCCAACTCCGTTTCAAAGTTTCACTTTAGGCGAAGGAATTGATACTGTAGTTGATGAATATGTTTTAACTAAATTGGGTCCCTCTAAGGATAAATCAAAATTAATTAAATGTAAAGGTTATAGTGCATGGCTGTCGCAAGAAGAGAGATATGACGTTGATAAAAAATATGGTTGGGAAAGATCCTCTGAATGGGAGGCAGGGAAATGTATATGGAGACTGCATAATGTTTGGGAATTGACTGTAAATGCTAAGCCCAAATTGTTACAACCAGATTATTTTTCGAGAGCTGATAAACTTGGTGTTGTTGTGGATGAAAGGTATTTTATTAACAACTTTTTCGTCGACTATTATCGTAACTTGTATACCAAATATCGTGCTATTGATACCAATGCCTTTATTTTCATGCAACCTCCAGTTTTCAAAGAACCTCCACAAATACGTCAGTCTGGCCTTCTGGACAACAGAACAATCTGTGCATGCCATTTTTATGATGGTTTATCCCTAATGATGAAAACCTGGAATAAAAGATTCAATGTCGATACGTTTGGAATTGTACGAGGTAAATACTCCAACCCTGCATTTAGTGTAGTTTTTGGTGAGAAAAATATTAGAAAATCATTCAGAAAGCAACTAAAACAAATGAAAGATGAAGTTGGCCACATTTTAGGCAAAAATATTCCTATCTTTTTCACTGAAATCGGTATGCCATTTGATATGGATAATAAAAAGGCTTATCTTGCTGGTGACTATACTTCACAGACTAGAGCTATGGATGCAATATTATATGCTTTAGAGGGCAATAATCTTTCATATAGTCTATGGTGCTACTGCTATAAAAACTCACATAAATATGGCGATGGCTGGAACAATGAGGATTTTTCAATTTGGTCTATGGATGATGTAAGAAAGAACTTCTCAAGATCGAATATGAAATTATCCAGAAGTGGTACCCCTACACCAGAATTAAAAAGATCTTCAACATCATCCTCTTTCATCAATTCTAGAACAGGCGCCAGAGATTTCGTTAAAGTTACTTCATTCAGCAATGAAATTAAGACAGCCCCGGCCAACTTGGGCGGCATCGACACATTTGAAGGATTTCGTGCACTAGATGCTCTCCTGAGGCCATTTCCCCTGAAGATTCATGGTTCTTTCGTCTATGCAGAATTTCATATGGCATCTTCCTCATACATATTGAAAATCCATGCTAAAGCAGATTCAAGCTCGTCAACTGAAAATAAAAACTCAACCTACATTTTCCTTCCTTCATTCCACTTTACCATGGATGACCTAACCATTAGAACCTCATCAGGTTCCATTTCATACGATCCAGAATACCAAGTTCTCAAATGGAATCATGACGCTGGAAATCAATTCATCAACATAGCATTAGCAGAAGACAAGAGATTAAATTCTGGGAAATCTGACTGTATCATTTGTTAGAACACTTGTTTGAAATATTTATAGATATTCACAGCCATCAAGTATATAAAAAAAAGTGCAATACAAGAAAAGTCACTGTTTTCTCTTATTTCAATATATATGACACATAACATCCACCGAGATAAACATTAATAAAAATTGTCATTTTGATTTAACTGCGCCATTGGCTGTTCCTAATGTTCGAAATTCTATCACCTCAAATACAAATAGCTTTTCATGCAAATCATACCGAGAAGTGGGGACTTCTATATGACACTAACTTTCCCTAACCTAATGTTATCACCATGAATTTATAAGAATAGCCATAATTTCCTCTTTCTTAATTGATCATGTCAAGTTCAAATGAAAATGCTGTGTTGTTGACTGCTCTGCCAAACTTTCTAGCTCGAAGAGGACTATAGAACGAATTTATTTTATAGAGTTTTAAATTTCGTGTTAAGACGGTATGTTACGGGCACTATATCAAAATATAGAATCACTATATAATGCTGATTATTTAGTCCACTTCTTCGAATTCTCTCTTCACTCCGCTTGAATTATGACTTATCACTTGTTCCACAAAGGCGTGAAAGTATTGGATATATGGTTGGAGAGAGGTCGATTCCACTTTACTAAGATTCTTTTCCATTTCATTTTGCAAATCAATTAATTTTGGAGCTGCCATAGGAGTAAAATCTTTGAAGATTGGAACACAGACATTCCCAGTGGCGGGATGAATACAAAATGGTGCCTTTAAAAGATGGATGGTTTGTTTTGTAACTTCCACATCTAATTTAGGGTATAATGTGGCTAATACCACGTCTTCTTTACATTCACGTAATCTTGTCATGAAGTCATTTCTTTGCTTATTGTTGTTGATTTTCACGTCATTTGTCGCTATGGCATCAATATCATTCCATTTTTGTTTACTTGATCTACCTGGATTTTCCGTCCAATATTTTCTTAGAGCGTCAATCAATACCTTATCATGTAGACCAGTTAATAAAGTTTCGAAAGCATTCTTATCATCCTGCCAAGGATCTTGTTCTTCCAGTATAATTTCAACAAAATGCGACTTTAATAGTTCAACTGAACGTACCAAATGTGGATGGTAAGGTCTTCTTAATGCCAATCTTTTATCATATTTCCTATCTCTAACAACATTAACGTAATCAAGAATGTTTCTTCTTTGTAAATCATTCAATATACGGGCACGTTTATCACTTATCCAACAATGGGCACCACGTCTACCGGAAAATACCCAAATATAATCTTTAAAACCGAAATCTTCTTCTAAACAAATATTGATCACTTGAATCGCTAACGAAATGAATTTCCAACATTTATCACAAACCATAGCACCTGAACAACATGTTCTAAAAAGATCGTAATCATCCATATCGATATCGAAAATCAATTCCTTTTCTAACGGTTTTAATTCACTCTTTAGGATAGAATCACGTTCCTTTGGTGGCTTATTATAGATGGCACCAATTTCAAAACGATCTGGATTACTTTTTTCTATAGTCGACTTGAACTCAGCAATTGAACTGAAAGAATTGTATCTC
Organism: Kazachstania africana CBS 2517; assembly: GCF_000304475.1. Classification (NCBI taxonomy): domain Eukaryota; kingdom Fungi; phylum Ascomycota; class Saccharomycetes; order Saccharomycetales; family Saccharomycetaceae; genus Kazachstania; species Kazachstania africana. Next base: position 210,029 of record NC_018950.1, on the reverse strand, counting down.
TTATAAGCCCCTGATCTGAATGCCATAGCCAATTCTCTATTAGTCATATCCTTAGAAGGCACCTCCGAATGATTTAACCATTCGAATATCTCTTTGAATGGATACATGGATCTGTAGTAATATTCCATATCTGAAGAACTTGGGATGGAAGATTTGGTAGCAATCGTTGGTTCTGGGGTATTTACACTACTCAAAGATGTCATTGAAGCAGCTGGTGAAGCAGTAGAAGCAGTATTAGACCCTGACATCGCTTATAGATGTATTTCCTTGTATATGAGTAGCGAGTTTATAAGTATAATTGTGCTACACGAAACTTTTCAAATTTATATTTTCCTTACGCGTCACTCTTATAGAGATGGTCTCACGTATAACTCTGATACAACCAACAGTAATCTCGATGCAGCATCTCTCTGATACCAATGAGAGACTTGCATTTGAGCCATTGAAAGAGTATGTCCATCGAGGGCTTCGCTGGGCCTTCGTGAGGACTAGCTAAGGCGCCGCTTGGAGGAAGGCATTGTCCGGGTAAAAAAGGCCGTCAGAACAGCCAAGGCCCGACCTATGTGACTACTGCCGCCATTGAAGTGTCACTTGCTGGGTCACCATCATCTACATCGTCACCATTAGTTTAAATGTCAATCCTTCTCACTCTTATGAAGCGGTTGGTTTCTATGGAGAGCCGGGTTACACGCCCCGTTCGTTTTTCTCGAATCCTTCTGGTGGCAAAAAATTGAATAAAGATGAGAAAGGTAGCTTTATGTATTGGAAGTTGGCGGTAGTGGTGATCGATTAGAATCTTATATAAGAGGGTCATTGGGCAGCATGGATATTATTTTAGGTATAAGAGTACAGGATTCTGTCATTTTAGCATCTTCTAAAGCGGTAACTAGGGGTATTTCTATATTGAAGGATACAGATGATAAGACAAGACAACTTTCACCACATAATTTGATGAGTTTTGCCGGTGAAGCTGGTGACACTGTCCAATTTGCAGAATACATTCAAGCCAATATGCAACTCTATGCAATTAGAGAGAATTTCGAACTTTCGCCAAATGCAGTTTCAAGCTTTGTGAGAAATGAGCTAGCAAAATCAATCAGATCAAGAAAACCATATCAAGTTAATGTGTTGATTGGTGGTTACGACATTAAAAATAATAAGCCTGAATTATATCAAATTGACTATCTAGGAACGAAAGTCGAATTACCCTACGCTGCACATGGTTATTCTGGTTTTTACACTTTTTCTCTATTAGATCGTCATTATAGACCAGATATGTCACTAGAAGATGGATTAAAATTGTTAAAACTTTGTATTGCTGAATTAGATAAGAGAATGCCCGTAGATTTCAAGGGAGTAATAGTAAAAGTTGTGGATAAGGATGGTATAAGAATCCTAGATGACTTTTGAGTCCTCTCGAACATATACTTCATCTATTCAATTGTAGATATCATATAATTTAGATTACTTCAAAAGTACGACGTATTCCTATTATGTTTTTGTGATGCGAAGTGGAATTACTACGTCAAAACTGCTAATAACACTAGCAGTAAACATGGCACAGAGGGGAGGTGAATATTAGCTGCTCTCATCATAACATACAACTGGAAAAGTGAACAAGCGTAAAGGCGTCCATGTATGTCTCTCTGTATAGATATTTCAATGGCGTTCCATATGTATATTAAGGACGAATTTTTCAGGCTAACTAGTTGAAAAATAATCTCATCGAAAGAAAACAGATATTAAACTCGCACTCATAGAAGTCACAACATCATATTCCACTCATAATGAGTGCTACAGCACATGAAGCAAAGAGTACACTGTACGTGAATAACCTCAACACAAAGGTAAACTCAAAGAAACTCAGAGTAAATCTTTACTTACTATTCTCCATTTATGGTGAAGTGTTAAAAGTTAGTACTAACTTCAGAAAGGAAAGAGGACAAGCTTTTATCACCATGAAGGGTGTCGATGATGCAAATTTGGCTTTACTTTCATTGAATGACGAAATGTTTTTTGATAAGAAACTTCATGTTGAATTCAGCAAAAATGACACTGTAACGTTATAACCAAGTCGTATTTAAGGTTTTTTCTGAAAGACATATAGATACGAAAAAGTGTAAATAAAGCGATGCATGATAATGTAGCGTCTGATTTATGACCTACATGGAAGGGCCAACTACTTTATACCAACAAAGCCTCAACTCAATACGTCCCGTTGCACATATACTCTCCCATAAAGTATTACAACTATGCTAATGGTCATATCGAATGCTTAGAAGATAATGGCGGATAACGTGACATTTTAGCCTTCTCTGCTGCGGAGACAGAATTTACTAACCAAACCGCATATATAGATATATCAATATTTATCAATTTTTTCAATAAAACCTCATTAAAAACGCAATATATGAAGATCATCTAATACATTTGTCAATAGCACTTGTAAGCTCAACATAGTTAAAGAATTTAGTATAAAATATTGAAAAAAATATGCGCAAGCCCGGAATCGAACCGGGGGCCCAACGATGGCAACGTTGGATTTTACCACTAAACCACTTGCGCTTATTATTTGTTGTTATCAAAAATTGATTCTCATCATAATGAGACGTGATATAATTGCAATTCTACACAGTGAACGCAATGTACTAGTGCAGTAGTCATTATCGTCACTGAATTCCGCTAGATACGAATATGTTTTCCTGTTCTGACCGCCCCAAGGTGCTACTGGTAGCTGTAGTGTAGAAGCACTTATTGCCATTGCAATCGTAATGAGGCCACCTCCACCCCTTCATAGAGTGCGTTGTAGAAGGATTAATAAATTCGAATGATTTAAATGGATTTTTGAAAGATATACAATAATTTTCCTAACTTTTTGCTGTATCTTAGCTACTGCATCCAGTATTCCAGTCCCAAAAGAAAGCGTCATATTCCGTCGTCTTAACGTATGTGTTACTGCTACTGTACTGTAGACGGCGACCCGCTTGCCTTCGTGGCCATCTATCTACTTCTACAAGACGATTGGAGGTGACAAAGTCACTCAGGGAAGTTTGGTTTCTCAGCTCGTCGAATTGCTCGCTTCCAAATTCAATAACATTCTGGAATGTAGCATTGAAGTACTCATAGCAAAATGTCCACGTGTCTGCCACTGCCGTTTCGCTGAACCTAGTTGTATTCACGTACAGCCCTAACATACCTGAACCATCCAATCCCACTTGTATGTCTCCGGTATGAGGTATTGCATACAAACAGGCGAGTACGTTATGTAATACCGCGGAGTTGTTTGTTAGACCATGCCATACATACTGCATGGGGTACCTTGAGGGCTCGCTGGCACTAGCTCTGGCTAATGAAAGTGTAAAAAATAGAAATGCAGGTGCTATGTACATTATGCTTATTTTTCTGTATTAAAAGTGCCTTCATTAAGAGAGGAAAAGATGTTCTATCGACAGAAGATGACGTCTATTTATACCTTATAAATTCTTGGCACTCTCGTTAAAGATATGGTAGATTTTTTTCGCTTGTTGCATGCACGACGTCGTACAGGTTCTGTGCATTCCTACAAGCAGAAAATCATCCTGTTATGGTAAAACGTTATGTAAGCAGTCTTCGTTAACATTTACCAATCCATCATATTTTCGGCTGACAATATGTGATCTAGAACTATATACCCATCGTACTCTCATTCCAATACTTTTAGAAATACAAGCGTTAGTGGAGGGACATTTGATGAGATAATGTAAATTCTATTTATATGCGTATATTTTTCAAAGAATACATGATGTGAAAGGGTATCTATTTTGTGAACAAAGTAAGGACGTCTTCATCATGAATTTTATGATTCAGACCACATTTTTGTGGAGAATGTTTTGCAGAAGAACCCCAAACCATTGCATACTTGAACTTGTCCTTAAAATCTCTATGGATGCTATGACAGAGATCACCTATAGTGGAATTATTTCTTACAACTAAAGGATCATCAAATTTGGGTTTGATACCACGCTTCTTTGTGTAGACACGACTTAAGTTTAATTGATACCAAATTTCTTCGACGACATCTTCAATACCAAGATCCATTTCACAGGACATCACTACAGTATTTGGTTCTCTTGCCAATCTATCGACTTCTTCCAAAGAAACTGCATCGATCTTATTATAAACGTAAAGACATTTGATATAGTTACGATGTTGATCGTTGATGATATCAATGAAATCGTCAATTGTACAATTACTATCCCTAACTAGGACCTCAGCGTTGTGGATTTTATAATCTTTTAGAAGTAACTTAATCACATTTTCATTCAAATTATTTTGTGGAGGTGACTGGAAATTGATCTTTATACCACCAGTTTCCTTCTTCTTAAAATAAATATTTGGCTTTTCTTTATTTAACCTTATCCCAACAGCTTCCAATTCCTTTTCTAAAGATTCCCTTTGGTGCTTACTCTTTGTAGCATCTAAGATCATCAATATCAGATCTGCAGTTCTTGCCGTGGCAACAACTTGTCTACCACGACCTTTACCTTGAGAGGCACCGTAGATAATACCGGGCAAATCGACAATTTGGATTTCAGCACCCTGATATTTCATGACACCTGGAACGGAAGTCAATGTAGTGAATGCATAATGTGCAATTTCAGATTTGGTAGAAGTGATTTTACCTAATAATGAAGACTTACCCACAGAAGGATACCCTATCAGCACGGCACGTGCATCACCGGACTTGGCCACTTCGAAGCCTGACCCACCAGCACCACCAGAAGACGCCTGTTCATCAACTAACAGCTGTTGTCTGTATCTTGCCAATTTACCCTTCAAGAGCCCCAGATGATGTTCTGTGGCCTTGTTTTTTTGGGTTCTTGCCATCTCTTCCTCAATGGCCTTAATCTTCTCAATAATACCCATGATTTATTACACTCTAACTGTCCTCCTAGCACTCTGCTGACACTTGCCATCCTCCATCCATCGATCAAATTTCACTTCCAAATTTTTTTTCTTATGTGGTTCCTGATATTCGTTGGACATGACGGGCTTTGGGAAAGCGTTGCGACAGCAAAGTGTCAGCCAAGATGTTCAATTCAGCCGGGAAATCAACGTAAGAGGTGCTGTAACCATTGTTATCGATGAATCGGATGCATTGCTCGAAGGAATATTCTGTAGCTAGCGTTTTGAAGAAGTTGAAGAGCTGGTTTCCAGACAAAATTAGCTCATCGCCACTCAAACAGAAAAAATCTGCAAAAAATCATGATTCTGCAATGAAAGCCATCCAACCCAATAAATATAAGCCCATTGACATGATGGTGCCTGACCACTTTGGTTAGAAAATAAAACATCTGTCACATATTCAAAACTCGTTACCCGCATCCTGAATCTAGCGACATGAAAAAGCCAAAAATCGAATTGGAAAGTTCAAAGCAGTACTTGCAGTTGAAAAGACCAGCTTCTTTGAAAAGGATTGGGAAACGAGAAGGTATCCGAGAAATGAATAGCAATTCTAACGTGTCTGCTGGTGCTTTTTACCAGCCATCAAACCAGTTTTCTTTCCCTCAAGGGTCTATGTCGTTTCAAGCTCCAAATTATAACGATTCTAATACAAATGGTAATATGAACATCCAACCTGATCCCCTGCCATCCGGACTGATCAATGCGTTGTCTACAAAGGGTTATGCCCACGAACCCCCTCTCCTGGAAGAACTCGGTATCAATTTCGATCATATCACTAGAAAGACCAAGATCGTACTAATGCCAACAACTTCCATTAACAATAACGTCTCTCAAGAAATTCTGAACGATTCCGATTTATCAGGACCACTAATCTTTTTTTTACTCTTTGGCTTGTTTCTACTAATGAGTGGTAAAGTCCATTTTGGATACATATACGGTGTGGCTCTATTCGGTTCCATTTCGTTGCATACATTATCAAAATTCATGAGCAGTAACAATAATAGCAATCTAAGATTCTTCAACACAATGTCAATCCTAGGTTACTGCTTCCTACCACTATGTTTTCTCACTCTATTAGCCATTTTCATCAACTTAAACAACTCACTGGGCTATTTTGCAGGATCACTCTTCGTCTTTTGGAGTACTTGGTCCTCTTCGGGCTTCTTAAACTCCCTTTTACAATTACACAGCGCAAGAGCTTTGATTGCCTATCCTCTCTTCATCTTCTACAGCGTATTTGCCCTCATGGCAATATTCGTATGAGCTGCTCATACACATGTATATATCAATATATATAAATAAATAAATATTAGGATCACCGGTTCAAACTTTTTTTTCCTTATTCTTAGTAGCACTACAGAAACACAACAATAACAACTTGACCTGGTGCTTCATATGGATGATCAACCTAAGACTTTACTCTAGTGTGTCACACGTTACTACACCAATCTTTTATCCTAATGCAAAACCTCATTTGGGCCACTTATATTCAAGCCTCTTATGCGACGTTTACCACAGGTGGATGCAATTGAACAACGCCAAGTCACTCTTCACCACAGGAACCGATGAACATGGGTTGAAGATTCAAATTGAAAGTGAAAGGCAAAAATATAAGACTCCATTAGATTTTGTCAATAAATTATACCCAGAATTTATTAGATTGGATAACTTCTACAACATTTCATTCACTAATTTTATTCGAACCACAAATAGTGATCATATTGCAAACGTAACAAAGTTATGGGAACTATGCAATAAGAATAAGCTGATTTATAAAGGTACTCACAAGGGATGGTACTCAATCTCCGATGAAACATTCTATCCAGAATCAAAAGTCATCAAAAATCCTAATGAACCTAACAAATTTATCAATACTGAATCGCAAAATGAAGTAGTATATCAATCTGAGACAAATTATTTCTTCAAATTGTCTCAATTCCAGGATAGATTGATAAAATTTTTCGAAGAAAACCCACACTTTATACAACCAAGATCAAAACATCATCAACTTTTGAATTACTTGAAGTCCACAGAACTGAAAGATCTATCAATATCAAGACCAATATCCAGATTGAATTGGGGTGTTAAAGTTCCAAACGATGATTCCCAAATCATATATGTCTGGTTTGATGCCCTAACAAATTATATTACTTCAATTGGTGGGATCAGTAACGTCAATTCTCTTGAATGGAAGAACACATCTCATGTAATCGGGAAAGATATAATGAAATTCCATTCTATCTATTGGCCTTGCTTTCTTTGGGGCGCCGAATTACCACTTCCAAGACGTATAATAATACATAACCATTGGATATCTAATGGAATGAAAATGTCGAAGAGTATTGGAAACGTTGTAGAGCCAATTGAAATTGGCAAAAAATATGGAACGGATATAATTAGATGGTACGTATTGGAAAATTCAAATCTAGAAGATGATTCCAATTTTGTAGAACAAGATGTAGCACACCTGAAAGAGCTTTTTATTGGTAAATGGGGGAATTTAATCAACAGATGTTGCGGTACAAAATTTAATATATCAAGGAGTGTACAGCGGTTCCACTCTGAAAACTTAAGTCAAGAATACAATGAAATTATCAAAGATGATAATTTAAGAACTGAAGTGTCTAACCTGCTAAACTCGTTGAAGGAATTAAAAATTGTCATGAAAGAGGCAATTGAAAACTTTGATTACGCTCAGATTCTGAAACTTATTTGGCCAATAATCAACCATACTAATGCTATCGTACAAATTAGTAAACCTTGGGAAAGGCCTGAACTTGAGCAGGATTTGATCATTTTTACTTGCATTGAAGTTTGTCGTATTTTAGCAATTTTATGTCAACCAATAATACCAAATATATCCGAAAAATTTCTGGATAGAATTGATGTATTACCTAGCAAAAGATCTCTGAGTTTTGCTGAAATCGGTAGTGACAATAATTATGGATCAAATTCAAACAGTAAAGGTAGGGAATTACCCATATCGTAATCTTATTCATATTAATATCATTCATGTAAGTAAACATTTGGAAAAATATAGTCAAAAATGCAAAGTATATCTTTTCTGTATAAAAAGACGTGTTATATAAATCACATATTAGGTATGCTATGCTAGAAATAAGCCTGAATATTTTAAAATGGGGTATCATCATGAGTGACAGATACATCGACGTCACCAAGATCATCATAGATTTGTTCCTTCAATGTCCTGTACTGCCATGGCATGTCGTTTAATTTTTCAACATTTTCATCTGTAATACTAATTCTCTCTTTAACTTTTCTGATTTGGTCAGGATTTGAAAGTTTTTCCACGCTTCTTTTCAATTCTGGTATATCTGGTGCATGTCCAATACTCATACCAACTTTTACTAATGTTTCTAATTGCTCGCTCGAATTCTTGACCAAGTCAGAATCAAAATATAAGTTCCTTTTTTGTAATACAACAATAATGGTAGATCCACCAAATTTGAAATAACCAAGTTCTTGTCCTCTTTCAATTCGATCTCCCTTTTTACAGGTCAAAATAATGGAGCCCACCATCATGGCACCAACTGGTATGAATAAGATTTGCCCGAACTCTTCAGTTTCAATTGGAATAATTACCCTAATATTTTCTCCAAACACATCCAGTTCACTACGAACTGCCATTGGATTTACGGTGTAGTACTCGCCATCAATATATTGGGGCTCACCAATGACTCCATCACATGGACTATGGAATCTGTGATAGTCTTGAGGTGCCAGTCTAAATACTGCGACGCTTGTAGTCCACTCATTAAAAGTTTTATGTTCATAATTATTTGTCAGTCTACCAATGCTAAATTTTGTACCTTTTATCCAAATTTCTTTTGATTCCTGGATACTAGAAAAAGTAGTACACCTTGAATCGGCAGGTGAAATAAGTACTCTAGGATCTGGACTTTCTGGTGTTCTACTACCTGGCTTCAATTTCCTGTAAAAAAATTCATTAAAACATTTATACTCAGTTTCAAGACATTCCGAAGTGTCTAATGAATGGAATTTGATAAATGGTTCAATTTGCTTTACGGATAAAGGACTATCAAATTTTCTACCTTGTCGAATAGACATCACCTTCAATAATCTCTTAAATTTCTTAGTTTCAGGGCCTTTACCATTATAAAGAATTCTCATACCGACTTTAACATGTGCACTGATTTTTTCTTCAATAATAATACCAGTTTCTCTATCTTGAACAAGAATGTTGGCATTGTTCTTGCCCAATGCATATCGACCATACGTTAACTTGATGAGAACTTTGCTGAACCACCTTTTAGAGGCAAATTCTGAGGAAACATAGGACGCCTTTAGAGTCTTGAATGAACTAGAGAAGCTACATATTGAGAAATGAGTGATAAGATCATTTTCGACCATCAATTTTGATTTTGTACTATTGTTACTATTTTTTCTTGATCTGTAACATCGAGGACACCTCCAAATGTTTTTAAATTCTGAGGTTTTAGGCCATGCTACTAAACTTTCAATTAGTTCGTCCCTTGTTATGTGATCTCCTGACCAGGGAAGCTTTTTACATTTGCTGAAAATTTTCAAAGTGTCCTCAGTAGTAAAAGAACCCAACTTTTCGAGAAATAGAATAACCTCGACAAAATCAAAGCTTTCTTTGTCAATTCTCATCTTTACTGCGTGCTTCCAGAATGAATTTTTTAAACTGGAATATGGAATAAATCGAGTCTTGATTGTTAAAATAGGCTGTTTGTACACTTTATTTTTTGATGGAATCAACAGGTTTAAAGGTATATTAAGTTCAGTCCATGAATGATTATCATTTTGCTTTTGTAAAAAATCGTGCCAAGATAAACTATAATTGGCAATTTTATCGTTAAACGTAATAGAATCTTGGTCTATAACTTTGAAATGGAAGTTATAGTTAGCCTCATGAGGATAAACTTCAAATGCAATTGATTCGTTAAAATAAGGATCTAGAGTGTGTTTTTTAGTAGAGGTCTTGAACACTCTTCTACCAAATATAGCGACAATAAATGGATCCATATCAAAACCTCTTTTGGTCACTTTTTTCTTCATAAGTGGTAAGTTGGAAATGCAAACAAATTCTACAAATGCAACACCCATTGCATGTTGTTTCTTATGAACTTGGAAATTTGTCAAGAGTTGATTTGAAATGTTCTGTCTATAAGCTTTGTTGGATCGTTTTTTGACTCTCAATATACTATTTTCTCTCAATTTTACAGGTAAATTTTCTAGACTCGTTTCTTCATCACTGTCTGATTCATCATCCTCAGCATATCCTGTATCCTCCTCCATCGGTCTAGTATTCTCCTTTTCTAATAGTGGATCATTCTTTGATGAAAGTACCACTGTGTCATCTTCATCTAGTGACAAAAGCTTATCAAGCGTGTCACCTTCAATTATCGAATCATCCATGACGTCGTATTCATCTAGTGCTGTAACCAATGACTTCAAATCGATAGCGCTACCGCCATTGTCATCGTCAACCAAGTCACCTTCATCCTCCATTTCAAGAGCAACCTTTGAAAGAATATCTAAACTATCTATGTATTCATCTTCATCTGCATCATCTTCATCTTCATCTGCATCATCTTCATCTTCTTCTTCCATCTCCAAATTGGTAGGGGATTCCTCATTTGTGATAGAGTCAGTACTGTTGAAATTCTGGAAATCTGATGATAATAGTAAATTTTCACTAGAGAAATTTGATGTAGGCGAATGCTCCCTCATCCTTCTTGATTTTTTCTGGGCAATCTGTTTTAACAGTTTATGTTCCCAAGAACGATAACCCTCATAGGTAGTGAGTTTTTTCAAATCACAAATAAGAGTAAAACCCAACTGAATCTCACCAATTACATTCTTATTTCTCTTGTAGTCATACAATCGATACCACTTATTTGGAATATGGAAATTGTACGCATGTGGGGTCTCTTTATTCTTGAATAATTCCAAAAGTGATAATTGCACTTCTCCCACATACAGGTATGAAACGTCTCGATGGCGGTGTCGTTGTCCCAAATCTGAACCGGTCAGGACAGCCCTACTGGATGCAGCCGAAGATGCTGGACTATCCCCAAATAGTACGTCATACACAATTATTCGTAATAGGTCGGAGGTGGGATCGTCTGGTAATTTTAATTTCAATATTTGATTCCAATTCGTATGAGAGCTTTTCAATTTGTCAGTCTTTCTATTGTAAAACAAATTTGTACTAACAAGACACATGGGATTGCAGTTGAATTTCTCGAAGAAATCGATCTTCCTAGTGCTCACGACATGGACCTTCAATGAAATGGTTGGATCGTGCCTTTTCCTCGAAATAAGCCTCATCTTACCACCAGTCACGCTAACGATTCCTGGAAAACTCTCAGCGGGACCCCTCGCAACACTCTCACCTCTACAAGTGTCAGGTACACTCTCTTTCGATATAGCCTACCAACACAGAGTTTGACACACACTACCAGCTGTGTGGCATTGCTTAAGCCTCGTGCAGTTTTTTAAAACGTCAAATACCATAGATATTTCGAGAGCACGTGCCGCTAATTTTTTTTTGCCCAGCTGGGATTTCGTAATCTGTCTATATAAGGAACGATTGTGCAGTGAATTTCGCTGGCGATGAGTATGAAGCATTCAGTGTTCTGGCTAGAGTGCGACGTCTATTTGGGACTGTTGAAAGGGATTGTTGAAGATGGGTAAGAGATTTTCAGAATCAGCTGCTAAGAAGGCAGAAGGTCAGGCGAGGAAAAGAGAGCAGGCTCGAGTTAAGCAGAGGGCTGAAATGGAAAAAGCTGAGGCTGAAGAAGCTTCTAAATGGGAGCAAGGGTCTAAGAAGCCAAGTTCTAAGAAGTTGGCGGAAGAACAGAAAAAACAAGATAAATTGCAGGCCAAGAAGGAACGTGAAGCCATGCTAGCTGCCGAAGAGGCCGCTTTGGGTAAAGGTGGTAAGGGTAAGAAACGTTAATTGTGCCCGTTGGTGTTTTCGAAGTGTATTCGTTTTGATTGAATCGTATACACCATTTTTCTTTCATGTATTCCATTTTCAATACACTGACTTCTCAATAGTATGCTCGAACTTTCTTTCATGACAGGTAAAATGTAAGGGAATCGATAAAATGCATATATATATACATCCACAATACCATTCATATAATGTACAATTTAGAGCCATGTAATCTAATAATTTGTAATCACTACCCAATGAAAGTTTTGGCTCCTTGTAGCCTGTGAACAAAGCTCAATTGCTTTTGAAGAAGTTTCAATGTTCTATATCACAGAAGAAACCAAGAAAATAACCAAAGGAATGGGCATTGAAGTATGTTTCTCGAGCGGGCTAAGACATATTACACCTTACTATGCCACTAGATCGTCATTTGCTAAGGGTAGATGGTTCAACAAGTCACTTTTAGAAGTGCTGAGTGCTGAATTCGGGACATTCACAAGAGACCAATATTTGAAGGAATTTGATCTTGGTAACTACCAATTGCTAAGAAATTCGGAGAGAATGGACCCAGTAAATACATTGATAAGGAGTGGGGATATTATTGTGGTTAGACAGCATAAACATGAGCCTCCTGTCAAACAATGGTGTCTGAATCGACAAATTGAGAATTTCGATCTATTAAATCGAGTTGCTGGTATGAATATAGTGTTTGAGGATGACGATTTGTTGGTCTTAGATAAACCAAATGGACTGCCAATCCATCCAACTGGGAAGTTCTATCATAATACGTTGATTGAGATTTTGAAATCACATAATAAAAATGTCTTCCCTACATACAGGTTAGATAAAGTTACTTCTGGGTTGATAATCCTGGCAAAATCAAGCGGAGTGGCTAAGATGATTCAGGATAAGATTAAGACTAGGAATGTAACCAAGTTATATCTTGCACGAGTCAAAGGTAAGTTTCCTGGTACCGAGCCTGTTAAAATGGACTCACCTATCTATACAATAGATCCCAAGAGGAGGTTCCCCGCTGGGCTCACCACGTCAAGAGATGCTACCACCGAATTTTCACTATTTAAATATTTACCAGATGTCAACGAAAGTGTGGTTCTTTGTAGACCGTTGACAGGTAGAACGCATCAAATTAGAATCCATCTATTAAGACTCGGATATCCTATTGTCAATGATCCACTTTATTGTCCCGAAAAGTCTTCATTCCCTTTGAGACTACGATTTATACGAAATATACTTAAATGGGAGGATTCTGTGGAACCTGTTCCTCAGATATTTGACGCTATTATAAATGAATATGAAGATGTAAGACTCAAGAAAAGTCAAAATTTAGAAAAATGCAGTGAATGTGGTTCATTTGAGATCAAAGATTCACCCATTGAGGAATTAGTTATATGGCTACATGCATGGAAGTATTCTATTGATGAGGCATCAACTTTTGAAACGGATTTGCCAACATGGGCGTGTTAAAATCAGCTCGTTGATCCCTTGCTAGACAAGGAAACTCTCTCAGTACTCGGTTGTTATTATTTTATAATTATAATAAAAAAGTGGAAAATTATATAATTACATGTAAAATTAGATCATTATGCACCTGGAGCGTCTACTTTTCCCTTCAATCTTTGTAAGATTTCTTTAAACTTGGATCTGTCTCTGCCACCCACGATATCAGCGTCATCTTCGTTAATTAGTTGCAAGACACGATCCCAAGTGGTGTTATCCTGGGTGAAGAATTGATCTCTTTTAGATAGAAACTCTTCAGATTCTTGAGAAACGGTCTTTATATTTTGTTCTTTCTTTTCATTATAATTTGCATAAAAATCATCGATATATTTGATTGCCTGTTCTTGTAATCCTGATTTTTGACTCTTCAAAGTTTCATCCCTCTCATGGACCTGCTTGTCACGGGATTCCCTCCACTTATTGATAATTTCTGCTGCATCACTATTAGTTGTTTCTTGTGGAGCTTGCGAAGGAAGTGCTGGAGATGCAGCCTGTAACTCAGCGAGCTCATCTTGATCTTCCTGGTTCTGCTGTTCTGAAGAGAACTGTTCTTCATCCGAATTATTTAATAAATCTGTATCATGTTCCGTTTTAAATTCGTCACCAAGAGCCTCTGCTTCTCTTTTCAAAAAATCTGTCTCCTCAATTGATTCTGACACAGCAACTTGCTCATCCTCCAGAGGTGGGAACTTCTCAGACATCCTAGTATATTCTATTTGATTTACTTGCAACGATCTGACCAACACTCTTCTTCTTCTTCATCACTCGAACTTGCTGGCCATATTCCCCTTTATAAAGAATTTCGAGAAAAAACACTTCCGTACATAGTGATGGATAAGATTCCACTATAAAAGAATAAGTCTATATACATCTATTCTACGTATACGCTGACGCTTCTGCCGATTTCGATGACCTCATTGGCCTTCAGGTCAAGTATCTTGAGCCCCACCAGGTCCGAGAAGTAGCCGGACATGATTCCGATCAATTTCAGGTCGACCAGAATTGTGTCATTTGGCTTCACAACGGGAATCTTGTAATCGTTTGTGAGTAGTATTATGCCTTCTGTTTGTTTCCTGTATTTCTGTAATAACTGCACTTGTTTTGCCAAAGTCGCATTTGCATTATTGAAGTTCGGTATCTTGTTATTGTGGTAGACCACCAGATCTAATGCAGAGTTTGAGAAATTCGCTATCTGTAGGGATAGAATGAAAGGTTCTCCCTTCTTTGTTGTGATCGTTTTCTGTAAAAATTTGAACTTGACGTTATTGGATTTGTTGTTCAATAGGGATGCCATCGATGCACCGGATTCTAGGAAACTATTTCTGCTTTGTAAAAGTTTTGGTGTTGAAAGTGTAGAAGACATTCTTGACAATGCACCGAGTGATTGTTGTTGTTGTTGCGATTGTTTGCTTATCGATTTCTTGATGGTGACGTCTGTCTCCCACGAAGTTAGGATCGGTATTTTCATTTCATTGCAGGATACATTATAGTCTAATGTGATTTTGACTCGATGCGGTATGGTGGAAGATTGTGGAAATGATAATTTATAAATAGTGCAGTAACTGTCATATTTATTGACCACGAGAGGTAGCTGTAGGGGCAACAGCGGCTCAATTCGCAGTTTTGTGTTCTTATTATCCACCAATTCGTAATTAATCTGTCTGAAATGCAAATTTACTTTTGGATCGTTTGTAAAATGTTTATCAATCAATTGTATTAAAGACTTGGAAGTTTGGAAATCTAAGGATGAGAGTATATAACTCTTGGATTTGAAAACAGAATTTCTTAATCGCATATTCAATAATGAGTATATCGGATATTCCAACGTAAGATGCTTTGATTTCTTTTCTTCTGGTAAGTTTATTTCAGCAGTTTCCAACGGTTGTGGGTCATCCACAGCGGCACCAGTCCTCGTCGACCATGAGTATAAAGGCTCGAAGCTGGGCAAAATTTCATCATCACTGTCGCTATTTTCTTCCTGTGGTTCCACAACCTCCATACATTCGTCGGTGTTGTATTCTATTTGGAATTTGATGACATTATCGTACCCATTATTCATTACTACGGTAGATTTAAATAGTTGATCTGAGCAAACTGTGTGTTTCAACTCCCAAATTTCCTCAGTTACCTCCTCAAAAATGTCATCAAACACATTACTAGAGTCTAACATCAAGGCATCATTGATCCAAATGGTAAATTTTGTCAAATTACCTGGCTTCAACTTGGTCTTTAAAACAACTTTCAATTGCTCGTCAAAGATAACGAATTTTCTCAGATCGTGAGATTGTTTTATGTTGGCTATATCTTCAGCTGATACACCATGGTTCAATGGGATAAAACACTCCATCCTGGACACTTTCCATCAACAGTTTATGCCCTTTATGATACTGTCAAATCCAGCATTTTCTAATGTGAAGAAAAAAAAATAAGTTGAAATACACAAGATGCGTATATTTACATGAAATTTCGATCATGAGAATTAGTGTATTTACAGGATAAAATGATCTAGATATATACCATTTGGCCCATCTCATTGAAGCCAATTTTACGATTTTTCTTATTGTCACGATTTCCAGAACCGTAACGATATGCGATTTTATCAGCTCTAATATCGGTGAATTTGAATCTTGATCTGTTTCCTCTTTTCAACTCACCAAGAATGATTCTTCTGTGACTCTTTCTCCCTGTGTCTTGCTTGACTTGCTCTTCATCTTCAGACGATAACCTTTGCAGAGTCTTTACAGCTGGTTCTAAATCCAAGACGTTTGCTGCATCAATGGGACCGAACGGTTCAGACTCGGCAATGGTGACGAATCTGGAGTTCTTCGCACTAGAAGGGATGGGAATCTCACTCAGATTCTCTCTAGTGCTTGTGGGCTTGAAAATTGGGAACATCCCATACAAAGTCTCGGACATAGTTTGCAAGCTTGGATTAATCAGATTATGTTTTGTCCAATCCTGTTCAATCTTATAGAGTCTGATTATGGCGTCCACTCTGGGCACCTTCAATCCATATTTCTGCGAGATCTGTTGCGTGGAGAGATTGTTTTGGTCCATGTCGTTGTAAATCTGTCGTTTTAAATCATCTGAAATGATATAGTTCGTTTGACAGTTGGCATTCAAAGGGAACGGCCGCAAATTCTTTCTATCTTCACGCGTTCTACTCTTCCCAACCTCTTTGTACTTCCCATTGAACGTCTCTTGCAACACATTACCGTTCACAGGATTCACCAAAGTCTCGCCCCTCTCACTATTGGGACTGATATAGTTAGGCACATGGTCTCTGGGGATCCTCGTGTACTTGTTCAGCTGGTACTCTCCCTTGTAATTTCTGGGGCCCAGAAACTGTCTCATGGCATGCTTCAAATTCGAATCGTGCTTCTTGGGATGCTCTCTCGACAGCTTCTTGAACGGATAGAAGGGATACGCAATCTTCCTTCTCGAAAGGTGTCTAACTTGCTGGAAACACACAGGATTACTTCTTGCCCTGTTCAACATACTCCACTGCTGCCACAACTACTGCTACCACGACTGCCACCACCAATTGGACTGCTGATTTACTCGAGGCTGGTTGGCCAAATGAACTCTTCTTGTATATAAATCATCGAAAACGAATTTGTTATATATATCAAGAGAAAAAAATTAGAAGTGAAAAATTTGAGAGTGGCGACTTGTTTAAGTGGCAATATCATCAAGTAAATCGAAGGGACTAGAAGCAATGCAAGCGCCAATGCAAGCACCAGTGGTGTTTATGAACACTTCTCAAGAAAGAACCACGGGTCGCCAGGCTCAAATTTCCAATATTACCGCTGCAAAAGCTGTTTCTGATGTTATTCGTACCTGTTTGGGTCCAAAGGCTATGTTAAAGATGTTATTAGATCCTATGGGTGGGTTAGTTCTTACAAATGATGGTCATGCTATTCTACGTGAGATCGATGTCGCTCATCCTGCGGCAAAATCAATGCTAGAATTGTCAAGAACTCAAGATGAAGAAGTTGGTGATGGTACCACCACGGTTATCATTCTTGCCGGCGATATCTTGGCTCAATGTGCCCCATATTTGATTGAGAAAAACATCCATCCTGTAATTATCATTCAAGCTTTAAAAAAGGCGTTATCTGATGCCCTAGAAATCATCGACGAAGTAAGTAAACCTATTGATATAAATAATGACGATGCAATGAAAAAATTGATTAATGCTTCAATTGGTACCAAATATGTCAATCTTTGGTCTGAAAAGATGTGCGAATTGGCTCTTACTGCTGTTAAGATTGTCAAAGTCGATCTAGGTTCCGTAAATGATCAAAATGAACCAATTTTTGAAATCGACACTAAGAGATTCGTTCGTATTGAAAAAATTCCAGGCGGTGAAGTGTT
Organism: Kazachstania africana CBS 2517; assembly: GCF_000304475.1. Lineage (NCBI taxonomy): Eukaryota > Fungi > Ascomycota > Saccharomycetes > Saccharomycetales > Saccharomycetaceae > Kazachstania > Kazachstania africana. Next base: position 192,244 of record NC_018950.1, on the reverse strand, counting down.
GGATTCTCGTGTATTAAACGGTGTCATGTTAAATAAAGACGTCGTTCATCCAAAAATGTCTCGTTTCAGAACAAACCCAAGGGTTGTACTATTAGATTGTCCTTTAGAATATAAGAAAGGTGAGTCTCAAACAAATATTGAAATTCAAAAAGAAGAGGATTGGAATAGAATCTTACAAATTGAGGAAGAACAAGTTCAAATGATGTGTGAGCAAATTCTCTCAGTTAAACCAGATGTTGTCATCACTGAAAAAGGTGTTTCTGATTTAGCTCAACATTTCTTACTAAAAGGTGGTTGTAGTGTATTAAGAAGAGTTAAAAAATCAGATAATAATAGAATTGCTCGTGTCACCGGTGCTACCATTGTAAATCGTGTCGAAGATTTGAAAGAATCTCATGTAGGTACAGATTGTGGTACTTTCAAAGTTGATCTAATTGGTGATGAATACTTCACTTTCCTAGATGATTGCAAAAATCCAAAGGCATGTACAATTATGTTACGTGGTGGCTCCAAAGATATCTTAAACGAAATTGAACGTAATTTACAAGATGCTATGGCCGTCGCACGTAATGTCATGTTAGCCCCATCTCTATCCCCAGGTGGTGGTGCCACTGAAATGGCCGTTTCTGTTAGATTGGCTGAAAAGGCTAAGCAACTAGAAGGTATTCAACAATGGCCATACCAAGCCGTTGCAGATGCTATGGAATGTATTCCACGTACTTTGATTCAAAATGCTGGTGGTGATCCAATTAGAATATTGTCACAATTAAGAGCTAAACATGCCCAAGGTAAAAGCACTTTCGGTATTGACGGTGATCTAGGTAAAATCGTCGACATGGTAGATTACGGTATATGGGAACCTGAAGTCATTAAGCAACAGAGCATAAAAACCGCCATTGAAAGCGCGTGCTTATTGTTAAGAGTTGATGATATCGTTAGTGGTGTCAGAAAGCAAGAACAATGAACTCAAAAATAAAGATTAAAAAAAAATAAAAACAATCAAATAAATTAAAACCATAATATATTAGCATCTTGTCTGTTTGTATAAAATTTCCCCTCTAAATGTATAGAATATCTATTTTCAATTATAATAAAAATATAAATTAGTTACTTATTTTGGTACTGTTACAAATACGATATATATGCATATATGTGTATTCTTTATAAAAAATGCATCAGGATGTTCGCTTTTTTTTGGAATCCTTTAATATATCTTTATTTCTAGATAATTCTGGTTCGAGATCTAGGATGAGCTTCCTTAAATTGTCAGAACTTTTGTCGACTAAAAATGACTCAATATTGTTACGAACTGATTTCAAAGTAGATGTAATGGGTAATTTGCTAAAATTATTACTATTCAACAAGGTATCAAAGACTGTTTGCCATAAATCTTTTTGCCAATATCTTTTAAGATTATTTTTAAGTTTGACTTTCCCATTAGGTGAGTCAATAGTTTCAATCAACTTTCCAAACAACATTGAATGAATGATGCTTGCTAATCCATAATAATCTGCTTCATAACTCCATGGTTTGCCCATTCGCATTTCATAACAATCTTGTTGATCGGTCTTCCAATCAGCTTTAAATTTTATACCCGGCTCAAATAACGTTAAATCGAACGACCTACCAAAATCAATTAAATAGACACCTTTCTTATTCCAACCATTTGCACCTTGGGCGTTATACTTCCCCAGATTTTTATAAGATTCAAATCGAATCATACAATTTTCTGGTTTCAAATCCCCATGAATGATTCCAATTTCATGCAAAGTTTCAACAATTTTCATTATTTCAACAGTTAAAAACATGCATAAGATTTCATCAACTGAGTCATTTTTATCCTTTGTAATATTAATCAAATCCAATACAGTACCTTGATTTGCATAATTTAATACTAAATAACTTTCATCTAAGAAACAATGTAGAGAGCTGGCATCGATGACAGAATTCAAAATGTTTGAACCTTGTAACCTATTTTGGATTTGTTTTAAAATGTAATATTCCCAAACATTCGCTGGTTTTTCAACTTTTAATGCTTTAAGATCACCTGTACTTGATTCTGCTAAATATACCGTAGCGTAACCACCTTGACCCAACTCACCTCTTATACAGTAGAGATCACTTGTCATCTTGAAATCTACAATAGGATTTTTGTTTTCATTGATTGATAACCTATGGATTTTTTTCAAATATGAACTCATTTTTAATGACTTATCATAACTATAAAAGGTGTCATACTTTGTTAAAGGCGGTGAAATTGTGGATAATAGAGATGCTCTTAGGGATTCGTCGAGTGGATGTTCTATAATTTGTTGACGTGGTTGCGTTAAGAATGGGGAACTTTGTGTTGATGTAAAATTTTGTTCTTTATGCTCAATTGTGGTTTCAGATATCTCTTTGATTGGAGTAATGAAACCTTGATTTATATTTTGATATTGTGGTTCAGGAGATTTTACAATCTCGTTGTCAACTTCTTTCGCGACAGGTTGTTTAACTTCAGTTAAATCATCAATATTTGGTCTTGTGAATTCCTGAGTAAAATTTTCATAGATTGAAAATCTATTCGTTGTATTTTCATCATTATTAGTAGATATGCTTGGATCTTTATAATCCTGGTTGAACATTGAGTAAACTTCTTTCATTGCATCTTTGGAGAAGAACGTTACAGTTTGAGTTGGTGAGGATGTTAAAAGTTTATTTGACTTGATTGTATTCTCGACTGAGGAGTCCTTTAATGGTAAGATTGAAGTTTTTGTTATTACACCGTTTTGTTGATCATTTTGAGTGGAGGTCAATAGTGGAGGCTTTGGTTTTTCCTGTAAAGGAGCTAATTTTCTTTTCTTTGATTTATAATTATTCTTATGGTAAACATTTCTTGATAGAGCTAAAATTTGATCAAAATTAAATTCTGATGAGTTATAGATAAGGTCGAAATTGCAGTCAATTTTCTCAGGCTTCCTATTTTCTATATTTACAATTTTGTAGACTGGAATATTATCATTATTATTATTATTATTAGTGGTAGTGTTGCTGTTGATATTATTATTGTTATTATCATTATTATTATCATTAAAGACATTTAATTTTGATGTCTTTTTAACGGGTGAATCATTCAAAATTTTAAGTTTTATAAAAGGTGGGTCATCATTTGATTGGAATATATTAAAATTAACTAATTGCTGCCAATTATCTTGGAAAAGGTCCAATTCTCGAAGTTTTGTCTCAATATCATTGAATTTTTTAATCAATCTATTGTAAGGTCTTGAATTTTGATTTATTCCCACGTTTAGGATATAGAGAGATTCTAAATTGAGATTAGCTTTCCATAATAGTTTCGAATACTCTTCATAGAACAAGGACAATTTGGAACCGATATTATTTGAATACATAAAATTGAATATTGTCAAATAATCATTTAAGTTTTCAGATTTGATAAAATCCATATAAAGTAACCAAATTTTCAAGAATCTTGGATCATTGTGATATGTTTCAAAACTCTTGATGTATGATAGACAACGTTCCATGATGTCTATTAGAAAATCGAAATTTTCATTTGCTTCATGTATCCATGAAATATAATCTAGGAATAATTCCAACGGATCATCCATATCTTCGAGGTCAGTGAGCAGTCTCTTTTCGAAAATGAGTCTGATGTCATTATTACTCGGTTCCATAGGTGGAGCTCTAACGGGGGGGGGAGAGAGTTTGTGTGTGGGAGGATGGCTATTATCCAATTTTGTATTATTGTTATCAAATTTTTCAAGATGAGCATTAACGCGTTTTAAAAACAAAGGTGTTGAAAGCATAATGAATATCAATAAAAGACAGTTGAGTCACTTAACGGGGGGGTGGGTAAAAATGGCACTGATTGATGTACAGTTGCTCATATATCGTGTGTGAATGTTTCGGGTCAAGTTTCTCATTTGGTTACTGATGTTCGTCCATCGGGCATTTTAGAGTGAAATTTTCAACAAAACAGGCCTTGTTGGCGCAATCGGTAGCGCGTGTGACTCTTAATCACAAGGTTAGGGGTTCGAGCCCCCTACAGGGCTATTTTATTTTTTAATTTTTTCCCACAGTCGAAAAAAAAAACGTCAAATTCAACAGTTACCCGCTCGTACGAAAATGAAACAAACGGTAATCATAAGACCCAGTACAAATCAGTGAATACAGATATATCTCAGTGCTCACTCACACATCGCACATTCTCAACTCAGACAGATACAAATTGCAAGCCACGGTCACCCACTCAGTTTGGCTCTGCCATCCTTTTCTCACCGCTAACAGCAGCCACACAAAAACATCACCACACACGATTTTCCCACGCGATTCCTTTTCCACCACCACCACAGTTTATATAATTGCTGCCAACTGCTTATCACTGTGATAGTCACAATGAATCATAGTTCATATTGGTGGAAGTATAAACTTATATATATATGTATATACATATAGTCATGGTATCTTAGTCTTGTAGTAATGTCATAGTGATGGTAGTAGTGGTAGTAGTTTTACTAGTAATAGCATCAATATGACAACTGTAGAAAATGATAAACTGCTAAAATTGGTAATGAATGATTCTGAGTTAGGCACCAGATTACTCTCATTACTACTATTAAATAATAATAATAATAAGACCGATCTTCTCAATAAGATAAATAACAACACTACAACTCATACTACAGAAGACGAACATCGTTTGAAGAAAAGACAGAAAAACACAGAAGCTTCAGCTAGATTTAGAGCAAGACAGAAGATTAAATATAAAGAAAATTTAATTAAATTAAATGAATTAAATACAAAGATTAACAAATTCAATAACAAAATAAGTTTGTTAGAATTGGAAAATAAAAATTTGAAATTAAAAATACAGAAATTCAATGAATTGAAAACTAATGAATTACTAAATAATATTAAAAAAATAGTATATAAAACCTTCCCATATCATGTAAATAAATTTCGCAATTTAAATATTATTTTATCTATTCTTTTGCTATTATTATTCTCCCTCTCCCCGGTAGATTCAGTCTTTATCAAGTCCAGCATCTTCATTGTCTCCATTTCCTTATACTCGATACTTTGTATAGTCCTGATCAAGTTCTCAGCATCACTTTCCCTCCCGTTTGTCTCCGTATCAAAACTAGTGTCATCGTCAATCTCCCTCACAGTAGTATACTCTTGACAAATTGAACTGAACTTGAACGTAACAACGTCCTGATACGACGTAGACAATGGTGGTAACAAATCTTCGATCAAACTATCTTCAATTTCTTCATTCTCAGCATTCATCTTGCCATACTGCTATTGCCCTATTCTCCTTCCATTCTCTAATCACATTCCGATATATATATATATATATATATGTCAGTCAAGCAGCCATGCCAAGAGTGTATATCAAATATCTTCCATTCAAAAACGATCTTTTACCATTTAAAGATATGACCTGATTATTGACTGGCTGCATCAAGCACTCCGGATAAAAGTTTAATTATTCGCATAGTACCCATCAACTTATTAGTCGTCTGAATCAAAAAACTCACGGGCAGCAAAAGGCACAGATAAGGTCAAAGCTGCTGATCCTCACGCATCAAATGAATCACCATACCCCCGTACACATAGAACCTAAACCTGATTCGAAATCGCTGCAAAGTCCCAACGAGTTGAAATTAGACCAAGATTGGAAGTCAATACCCAAAAAAAATTCTTCTTCTACGACGAAAAAAAGGTATAGACCAAAATTAAATGAAATTGGCAATTTACAGACCAAAGAGAGGATAAGGGAACAGAATAGAGAATCACAGAGGAAATTCAGGGAAAGAAATAATTCATACAAACAAAAGATTCAAGAATTAGAGACAAAATTATTACAATATCAAACGTTACTGAACGAGAAAAATAACATTATATTAAAATTAAACGCTAAGATCAAATCATTAAATCAAGATACTTGCAACAAAACATCTTCTTCTCTATGTTCAAAATGTTCCGATATCAATCAAACCTGTATAAAACCATTTAACTAATTCATCTATATAATATAATTCATGATTTCATTGACAATTTTGAAAATTGTTGGAACTTGAATATTCAAGTTGCCCGAATCTTTTGATTTACTTGAAGAAGTAGTAGTAGATGTAGCAGTAGTCATACTACTACTATTAGATTCAATAGAGCTCGTGCTGACTTCAGATGAAGATGTAGCTTCCACAGAGGAAGAAATTTCCAAATCGTATTCGGCATCGCAATCACCTTCGGTCGACAAGATAGTACCCATTGGTTCACCAGCACCACTCTTGAAATAAGCTGATGCAGCAGTTGGCATTTCAGGTAATGTATTATTAGCTTCCCAAACACCAGCTTCATAAGTTGGACATGTGGAATAGTCACTTGATTTGGAATAACCACCATCACCGGTTGGATTAGAAGTCTTATTATATTCACTTTGCAAATTAATGAAATCTTGTAATTCAGTAACGGTGTTATTTTCATTATCAATTTGGACCAGACCATAATTGTTAGTCTCGTTTGTATATTCGTAGACTAATCCACCGCTAAAGACGGAGGTCATTTCAACGTTATAAAGGGCTTCAATTTCAGTGAATGGTCTTGAATCAACGACTTCATTACAACCGAATTCACTCAAGAACATTGGCTTGGAATAACCATCGTACAATTTAACTTTTTCACTCCAACCACTAACGGTAAATGAAGAATGACCACACCATGAATAGTCATTAACGCCGAACATGTCGAGTCTAGCCATGGAATCGTTACCACAATTCAAATATTCTGCAATGAGGACTCTGTTGGAGACGATATCTGCGGCACTGTAACCGACTGGGATTGTTCTGTAATTTCTTGCCTTGATGTAATTTTTCATATCTCTAACGACAGCTTTAACGTACGTAGCAGCATTTGTATTGTTTGAATCGTTGATGACTTCATTACCGGCGAAAAACCCAAGAACGTTTGTATAATTAGCAAAAGCATCGATGGTTGCAAAGACATTTTGTAAATAGGCTGCATTGTAAGAACAAGCAGGACTATTTCTATTAATAGAAGCATCTGGAGTGTTGACATCTAAGATAAGATAGATACCTGCATCAGCAAATGCATTCATACAGTCGTCATGACTTAAAGAATTGTCTACAGTGTAGACACGAACTGTATTAATACCTAACTTTTGGAAATATGGCAAATCTCTTAGACAAACGTTAGTGTCTGCTAAGGGATCAGTAAGATTTGAAGAACCACCAGGCTGGTAGTCTACACCTCTTATATAGAATCTATCACCCGTATCACTATTGAAGAAAGCGTTACCTGTGACTTCAATAGTAGCGACAGTAGAGTTTGCAGCAATAGCCAAACTAGCCATGGTACAACCTACCAAGGAAGTTAGTAAAGATTTGAGCAGCATTATTTAAAGTCTCTTGGTATGCTTGGAGATCAGACTATAAGAGGAAGCCAGCGTTTAGTACAAGTTCTATATATATAGATATATAGATATATCTTCGAGAAAAAATTTCGTTCGAAAAGCCAAGAAAGTTGCAAACCAAGCCTCGAGGAAAAGTCCAGGCCCGTATATTCTAAAAATGGCATAGCGGGGTCCAGGGCAACCATTTGAGAGTGAACCTGCGAGTGGATATGAAAGCAGTGTTGTGTTCATACACCCGGAGCAATACGGTACAGAATGGACTATGCACATACAGATGAGTGCAGAACGAATCGTTGCGTTGCATGATTGAAAGAAGTGGCTTATGAATTCCTCGGGGGTGGGGGGAAAAATGTCAAAAGATGGAAAAAGTAAAAAGAAAATGCTTCCAACCAGAGTCGAACTGATGATCTCCACATTACTAGTGTGGCGCCTTACCAACTTGGCCATAGAAGCGAGTTTTCTTGCTTTTGTGTTGTAACATAGACTGAGAAACTACAACATTAAGCTCTAAATTCGTGTGACTGTTTTCCCAGAATCAAAAACTAGACACCCGCTGTTCAATTTATTAGCTTAAATATTTCACATTATTGAATTTGGTTGAATATTAGTGAAACCTTTTCAGAGACGCAACTTTTGTCATCTTGAAGAATTCCACACTATAAAAAGGAATTCTTCGTCATAATTGTTCTTAATCTTTTATTATACTTTATAATTATATATAAAAAAGAGACAAACCATTTGATACTCTTTCAGCTATAGTTATACGATCAGATCGATTTCCACGCTCTCTGTCCCTGAATTAGAATATACACAAGTCGTGTCATATTCCCCCCTGTGTTATCTGTCTTGTTACCGTATTGAACTTACAATATTTTGCTCGCAATATAATAGCCGCCACTATGGCCCATGGAAAGATGCCACAGTTTGCTTTTCTTTTTTATGATTTGCCAAAACGTCTCCGGCTGCCGATAAAAGCAAAAAACAGCATGACAGTGTCAGAGAAATGTATATATGTGACGGTGGTGGTGGTGATGGTGATGGTTTGTGATAAGAGTTGTAGAGGGAACTTCATCACAGAGTGATTGACAGAAGACATGGTTGAAGTGTATGTTCATGATAACGATGACGCGATTGACTTCAGGGAAAGGCATGATTCTGGTGTACCTGTCAATTTGGCTTATTTAAACACTTTGAATGTTTTCTATTCAAAGATAACAGAGGAAACGGCGGTCCATGAATTAGCCTTACGAAGAAATTATAAGAATCATGATACGGTAGATATCAGTTTAGAATCGTTTGACAACGATTCTAATAAACTTGAAAGCAAATTAAAAGAATTTTATGAGGAACATTTGCATGAAGATGAAGAAATTCGTTACATTCTCGATGGATCCGGATTTTTCGATATCAGAGATCCAAATAGTGATAAATGGATTAGAATCAAAGTTGCCACCTACGATATGTTAATCATCCCAGCAGGAATATATCATAGATTCACTCTCGACACAAATAATCAGATCAAGGCACTCAGACTCTTCAAAGACGAACCCAAATGGGACGCTATCGTTAAATCCACGAAGGCTGATAATTCAATCGTGCGTAAGCAATACTTAATCTCAATGAACTACTAAACTTTTGTAATACTCATATCTATATATAATAAAGCCATCTCTTCAATAAACGATAATCAATTTTTTTCTTGCTTCAAAATTTCAATTTTTCAATTTCTCGAAAACAAGACGATATACAATTTCCAGGCTTACAGAGAAAACAAAGTACTGACAATTATATTGTAGATTGCACGCTTATCAGGCCCAAGCATGGACACTAAGGTAGAATCCGCGGTTATAGACTCCATCAAAGATGAGGTCCCTCCTGTGGACAATTCTCTGGCGTCATATCTACCAAGAGTCGACCAATTTTACATTCCGGAATGGTTAACCATGCAATTCATCGCAAATAATCTAATGAGTTTCACCCCTCTATTCTCTTATGGTACCACTATAATAAGTATAGAACGTTGCCAAACGGCGCTTGGGTTCTCCATCGATATCTGTGCCACCATGTTAATCGCATCCATCTTAAGAATTTCCTACTATCTAATCACTCCATATGAAATAACTTTATTGAGACAATCATTGGTAATGATCTTTATACAACTGATTCTACTGAGGACAAGTCTGAAATATAGACCAGATGAATACATCTATGAAAATTTGAAAAATGTTGAATCATTTGCAGAATTGATGGAAGACGTTTGGCTCGATTTCTATAAAGATGAATTCTCATTGAAAAATTTCAGCATCTTAGTTTACAGATTGATACTAGTGTTCGTTTACAAATTTTTAAAATTCTTCGACCCAAATTATAAACGTTTCTGTAAATTTTGGCAATGGCAAAATGATACAATATTTTGGAAATTTTTAGCATATTTTGCCACCTTACAAATCTTCATCACTTTCATAATCTCCAAAGTCTTAAATTGGGACGAATTGGCACAATGGTTAGGCTCCCTTATCGGCTCCCTGGGCCTTCTAGTGGAATCCCTGTTGCCATTACCTCAAATTGCAATTCTTTACAAATTGAAATCAGTCCAAGGCTTCAAATTGATCCTACTGGTAAGCTGGCTCTGTGGTGATACTTTAAAAATCACATATCTGGTATTTGGTGCCAAGAACATCTCTATTCTGTTCTTCCTTTTTGCGTTTTTCCAAATGTCTCTGGATTTCTACATTGGAGGTCAATATATCTACTACAAATACTACTACGACGATCTGAGACATCATTCACAAGATATAGAAATGGATACAATGAGCATCGGAAACGAAAACAGAGAATACACGCCAAACATGAACCAAGATACTCATTCAAGATCGAGGACTATTACCGTATAAAAATAACTCTTCATACAAATATACATACACACACCCTCATATAAAACGTTATAGACTATTCTAATCATCTTCTCACCAGCCATATCTATACAAACTTTATGGATCTCTTCTATCATATCTTTCGAGCTCGTGATGCCCATCCGCATTACTAAATTAGACTTTCGCTTTGTACAAATTTCAAGGACTCCTCAGATGATTTACATATATAAGGAACACAATTACTATTCTTGACACTTACAATCTTCAGAACTAGGCACAAGCGGACCATTCTATGTTACCTTCTATTCCTAGTCATAATTCAGTAAACGGATTCCCAAGCTTATCTTCCGCTAATTTAGCAAACCAGTTCAAATCGCAGCAAGATCAACCATCCAACGGTAATGACTTCTCAGGTAGTAAGATAATAAAATGTAGTTTCGATTCAAGATCTACAACAGTGGTGTTCATCACAGACAACTCTCCAAACGGGAAACCTTTCAAGATATCATACAACAATATCTTCTTAAGGGACTCATCGCGCTCATCGAACTCCATCGATCCCGCAACAGGTGCTAAACTTATCACTACGGGTGAGATTCTAATCAATCCAATCCATTCAATCCCATCAAAGATGGCGGTTTCCAAGGACAGGAAGTTTTTGGAAGTCTTGTGGTCAGATGGCGATTTCTATGCTTATCCATTATCATTCTTATATCGTTACAAAGGTACAAATTTGCATACAAAATCATTACGTTACAAATTTATTAATAAATTTAAATTGGTAATATGGAATAATTGTAATTATGAAAATCTTCAATTGACAAAACAGGACTTTGCAACCGATGACTTCAAATTGTATAAAGGGTTAATTCATCTACAAAAATTCGGTATAATTGTGGTTAATGACACGCCAGATTTACCGAGAGTAGCACATAGAATTGGTCCAGTTACTAATACTATTCATGGGAGTTTTTTTAATCAGGTAGAGTCAAAAAAACTACATATGGATTTACAATACATTGAACATGTTCCTGGTTTGAAAATAATGAAAGTAATGGAGAACACTGAATTTACATTTGTGGATACCTTCCACATCACTGGGATGATAAAAGAAATCGATGCAGAGGCATATGATGCCCTATTACGTGTACCAATCAATTACTCCTATGAACTTGACGACCATCGTTACTACCAATCAAGACCCTTGATACAGACATACTCATCGAATGAACACAACGTTCAGACATACGAATATTTGATCAAGAATGTCAATTATTGTCCCATGTGGCAAGCACCTTTCACATTCGGAATATACAATAAACTGTCGATGGATTTCTACCATCACGATTGCAACCTGACATTACCTTCGAAGGCAGTCGAAAGATTCAGATTCAAAGATTTCCTAAGAGGCCTCGAATTGTTCGAGAGATTGATGGTAGATCCTGCCAACCAAGTGAAATTGCAACTACCGAAGAATACCACGGTCTTGCTCAACAACAGAAGAATAGCACATGCCGCGGCACAAGAAGACTGTAACGTTGGTGTCTGCTTTCTTGATATCGACCACTTCAAGAGTAAGTTGAAATATCTTGAAGAGAAGTTCAAATAAGAAAAATTAAAATGAGCTTAGGCGGCTATATATACATACATACAACACATATACAAGACTTATTTATGGCAAAAATGACAATAAGTCTGAGCAATCTACTTAAGGATAATCCCACTAAAAGATGTCTGATCGAAACGCTAACGCCTAAGAAGAGATCCGTCCATATTGACCTTGAAAACTCGATCACTGACATCTTCAATTTGATCAGTAATTGTTTGCAGATAAACAATGAGCCAGTCGATATAGTCTTTAAGACAGGTAAAATGAAGAATACGCTTAGTTTTCCCGTGTATGGTAAGGCCAGCAGGTCTCACAATTCGAATACTGTGTTGATTCTATTGACGCTATTGAAAATAATCAATGAAAGAGCCACCACAAACACGACAAGTACTATCAGGGATGTATACTATTCTAATGTCCCACTTTTCAAAACACAACGTACTGTAAACTACTACGTAAATATAATTAGACTGAATTTTCCTGGAATGAATAGTGTCATTCCTGCTCAAAAAGGTCTGGTTTATACGAGTGCCACGATGGAAATCTATCACGCTGACGGTAGCAAAATGATGCTAATGGGCGGTACATCAAGCCTCATACCATATCTGTACGAAACTAGTACGATAGCTTGCGCAGTGGCAGATTTCGATAAAATTATAATCTTAGAGAAGGAGGCCGTTTACAGCAAACTGGTCCAGAATAAACTCATGCTCAATTCTCTGATAATTACAGGCAAAGGATATCCCGACCATCTAACAAGAAAGTTCATTAACAAGGTCTCACATCTATGTTCTGATATCGAAATCTTTGTAGATGCAGATCCCGATGGTATATGCATCGCTCTAAATTACATGAAAGATTGCCCTATGGCCCAATACAAGGGTATAACCGTCGCAGCGCTCATCAACACCAAAGATGAAGACAATCTCATGAAACTCACTCCAAGAGATTCGACCATCTCAAGAAATCTATTAGTCAAATTGCAACGTCTCACTTCACACCAAAAAGGTCTGCCGGGAATAAAATTGGCGCTTCAACGACATTTATTTTTTGGTGTCAAAGGTGAAATGAACAGCATGCTGCTGAGATAATAGCTGCTAATAGAAATGCCATAGAACTGTTGCTATCCATCTATTTAAAGACTGCTTCATTGCAGTCTTGTTTTTTTTTTTTTCAGTTGTTTGACACGTTGAAAAAAAAATAACATATTCGATCATGGTATACTATTCAAGAATTGCCAACGGTTCTGCAATAGAAGAAGCTTCATAAGTGTACAGTACGATATGTTGTACAAGATTATTACATTAGCAGTTTGGTTTTTCACATTTGCCGCCGCAGTTTCATCCAATTACGCCCCATTCACAGTTAACCTACCTGCTTTTAGCAAAGAGTGTTTCTACCATGATCTAATTTCTAACGATGACACTTTAGTCGTTTCATACCAAGTCTTAACAGGTGGTAACTTCGAAATTGACTTCTTGATTACTGGTCCAGACGGCTCCACTATCGTTGACGAAAAGCAAAAGAAATATTCTGATTTCCTCTTGAAATCTTTTGGTTTAGGTCAATACTCCTTCTGTTTCAGTAATTCATATGGTACTGCATTGAAAAAGGTTGAAATCACATTGGAAAAGGAAAAAACTTTAGAAGTAGATCATTCCAATACTGAAGATGTCATTGCTAACAATGCAATTGAAGAAATTGACAGAAATTTAAATAAGATGAATAAGGTAATGAATTATTTGAGAGCCAGAGAATGGAGAAACATGTCTACTGTATCCTCCACTGAATCCAGATTGAAATGGTTGTCCATTTTAGTTATGCTCGTTATGGTTGGTATCAGTGTTGGTCAAGCTATCATCATTCAACTTTTCTTTAAAAGTCGTCAAAAGAATTACGTTTAAGCTACGTATATATATATATCTAAATATGATACTGAAGCTAGCTATTCATATATGTTAAGAGCAAACTACTTATAAATGATATCTTGAACAAATCCAAATGATTTAAATTGACTTTGAAGAATCTTAGTAGTCTTTCCAGTTGACCTTTTGTAAATGATAGAAATTGACTATTACTAACATTAATTAACCTTCTATTCTTAAGCCATTCAAACCCCAATAGTCCGCACACAGTGACATACACGAGTAATCCAGATATTTTTACCATAATAAAGCCTGTGACTATACCAAAAATTGATCCCAGACACAATTGTCTATACAAAATCTTCCTTTCCTCAGGATCACTTTTCTTGAACTCATCGATCAATTCGTTGGCTTTATGGCTGATATCTTCCTCTATGGTGGTTTTAACATTGGCACCATTCTCATTACGGATCAGGTTAGCTTGTGATATTGTATAGTAGATCGGTGCCGTTCCTAGACAGAGAGCCAAGCCAAACAGCTTCAATGGGCTCGTCCATGACTTTGGAGGAGTTCTAGTGATAGTACTAGAATGGAACCGAACGATGGGTTTCTTCAAAATCCTCGAAGGTGATGACCACCATACTGGAGATATAGCGTTACGGGATCTACCAAAAGACCCTCCCTTCAATAGAAGCTTCAACATCAGTACTGAATTAAATTTGCAACTTTTTTAACCTTGAAAAGTACACGGTATATTATATACTTACATATGCTGTCACCTGTGTCATCGAAACCTTGATTTAGCCTTATCATTAAATTCAACAAATCCCCTTCTCTTACTCCCAATTAATGCGATGTTGTTACCCGGTTGGTCTCATTTTGATACAATATGTGATTTGATGGCTTCATCTTATGCAGACTTGAGTTTGGTATCCACGTCCTTGGCTTGCTTACGTCTTCTTGTGCCCTCTCTTGCCCAGAATTCATCTCTGTAAATTTCCCAGCCTTCTCTGACCTCTGCGCTAAAAGCTCTGGGATTCAAAATCAACTTCACATCTGTGGCACCAATCCTCGGTTGTGATCGTATTGTCACGCTTTTCCAAAAGTTCACTATAGTATTATTATCACTCAACTTGATCACTTTACTGAAGAACCAAACATTAACCATCGCAGTCTTGTTACTTATGAATCTTACGAAATCTGTAAACATCTCATCCCAGGAAGATTTGACTCTTACCAGCCTAACATTGAATTGTCGGATGCCCTTATTTGTCGAATTGAAAAATCTTCTTGGAATAATAATTGTTCTCCTGTATTGTCCACTAATATTGAATAGTGAGATCGTTATAATAATAAAGCATAGCGTTAATTGCAGGAAAAACCTGTAGATCCCCTTGACATATTCACTTGTATTGAAAAACAGCTCGTATATGGTGAATCCAGCAAGGCCTGCCATTAGTGACAGGAATGCAGTGTATTTCCTTCTCAGTTGCTTTTGTTCTCTTGCCTGTCGTCTTAAATCGTCTTCCAGAATTAATAAATTTCTAAATATCATCGATGCAGGAGACACATCCGATGAGTTTCGATGGGTCTTACCACTCGATGTACGACTACTTGATCTTTTCCTCGGTGTAGAAGTAGTTGACAGGCCAGTACTAAATTCGCTCCTTCTAGGCTTTGTCGGTGTTGCCATGTCTAATTCAGGCTCTTTTCCCTTTTCTTCAGTCATCTCTACTTCAATGTTCACTCCTATCGGCGTGTTCATCTCTTTGGAATCAGGTGTGCTACCTATATTATCGCTGCTAGCTGACTTCTCAACAAAATCTTCCTTACTTGTCATTTGCTCCTTCCAACTAGTTCTAAAATCTGTTCAAACTAACACTTGTGAGGGGAGACTCTCCGATTACTATGTTTCTACCGTCAAAAGATGTGCAGGTAACCACTAGAAGTAGATTCCAAGACTCCACCAATCGTCCTTTTGAACTTTGACCAACTACGTTTAAAGTATCTTAATTTTGTCTTTAAGATCGCAATACGAGAACATTTCAACAATTTGATATACAAGATAATATTGAAACATAACTATAGTAACAGGATAAGAACCAGTTCTGGTTGTGACCATACGTATTGAACTGCGGTGCAATGCTAGATTATATGGATTATATTGTGAGGGCATTCGAAAAAAGTACCAATTGGAATCGAGATAGTAGCTATGAAAATATCACATCTACGTCAAGAGCTCTGTTGGAATTCCATATACCAAAGACATTTAAGTTCCAGACTTCGAATAGATCCACGACAAACACTTTCAGCACATTGGAGATTGATAGAAATAATAAGATCAATGGTTCTTTGACTTATCTATATACCGACGCTGATAACGTCGAAAAGATTGTTAAAAGCTCATCCCAAGTGCTCCTACAGGATGCTACAGAGACTTATAGACACATTCAGCCTTTCTTTTCGAGGCAATTGGACGATATCACACATGCCTTTGAGCCAAAGTCATTGTACTATGGTCGCATCTACTATCCAAAATCTACTCTGGAAGCTATGATTATCAAAAGATTCAATGTAAACACACAACTGGTGGTAAAATGCATAAGTAACATGTATTCAGATATGAATATAATGCTACTTAATTGGCAGAGGACGAAAGGCCAGAATTTACAAGAATTTGTGGTGTCATCCAATGGTCTGCTGTGTGGATACAGAGTTTTACATAATTTTATCAGTTCCCCATCGAAATTTAACAATTCATTATACAATAATTCTTCAATGTCACTAGGCGGTGAGGTATGGCTGGGCCTATCAACTTTAACGCCAGGATGTTCTACCACACTCCGATACTGTACGAATTCGGCAAATACTGGAAGGCCATTAACTCTGACATTTTCATGGAATCCTCTCTTTGGCCATATCTCTTCCAGTTACACTGCAATGACAACGTCTAATTCTACCATATCCGCTAAGTACGATTTCAATCTCTTCTCGATAGATTCTAATTTATCATTTGGTTGCGAATTTTGGAAGTCAGGAAGCAAGATTAATGATCCTGATCTTGAATCCTCATTTGAGAATGTGGCCACATTTGAAACCACTACATCTAATACGTCGGATGCTGGCCCGGTTACAACAAGACACTATAGCACTGTTGAGAATGATGTACTGTCCCTGTCGCCTCATGAAGAAAGGCTACTCAATGATTTGACTGACACTTTCTCAGAATCATTACAAAAGATGGATAAAGAAAAATCGATCATCGAACGATTCAAGAATAAATTTCGGAATGAGAATTTCACTCAAGTATGGAAGTTCGCAACATCTTTACGTGATAGGAATCTCAAAATTTTGTGGGAGGGAAAATTTAGAGAATTTCTCATCTCTGCAGGTACTGAATTGGTATTTAGTAGAGACGTTTTAATTTCTAAAGGATTCGATGATAGTAATAATGCCCAAAATAATAACAGCAAAATACCCGCAAAATTTGGGATTAAAATACAATATTCCGTATGAAAAAATAGACTATGTAACTTATATAACAATCTTTTTCTGCTTCTTAGGTCTTAAGGATTGTTCATATTCATTTAATTCAATTCTTAATTTTTCTGATAGCTTGGCATCATCATAACCGTCTAACTGGTACCATAAATAGTAGTCAGATAATCGCGTACTAATTTCTAGTAACCTTTTCATTACTGCTTGTACTTTTTCAATGGGATTCACGCTATTTAGTACAATTTGATTGAAACGTTTCGGTATACCCAATATTGTTACGGTCATTGGATTTATTAAGGGAGTAGGACAGTCATCATAAAATAAAATGTCATTGAATGTTAACTTATTATCTCTTTTTGTATGCTTTCTGAGAAATTTCTCAATTTCCTTTCTATTATGAATCAAAACCCAAGATATTACGTATTTTTCATTTTCAGCGTCATATTCTATTATAGAATCCTTAGGCATGTAAAATCTTGCATTATTATTTTCCAAAAATTCAAGAATCAGTTGCGATTCATCGACGTACTTCTGTTGGAAACCTGTTAATTTATCCTCATCATCAATTTTTTTCTTAACTTTTTTTGGAACCTTTATCTCACTTTCCTCCTCTTTCTTTACTGGATCGTTCGTTTTGCCACTTATAATATCATTTTTGCCTCCATCCGCCGAGCCTTTAAATGACTTTGAAGGTTCTATTTCCTCTGACTCTTTAATGGAATCATTTTTTTCTTCAATTTGTTCATTTTCTTCTTCAACTTCCGTTTTATTTTTACTGATTTCATCAGTTTTTTCCTCTGTAGTTGTATTCGAGTTATTGGTTTCTGTAACGTTTCCCTTTTCCATAGTAAGTGGATCATTTTTATCTCCTGTAGTGTCAAGCGCAGTTGAAGATGGAGAAGCAGAAGCTTTCGTGTCTTCATCTTTCTTTGTCTCAGTTTTTTTCAGGACTTGTCTAGCTCTTGTTGAAACAATGGGGATGTAGGGTCCAGGCGATTTTAAGTCACTGGGCATCGATTTTGCTATATCAATAATCTTCCTGAAAGTTTCTATCTGAACGGGAGTAGCATTATGAGTTGCCACCAAGTCCATCAAATTACGAACGTGTACATCCTTTTGTGCCATTAAATTCAAATTTTGAATCAGTTTCGAATCATTAGACATGGGCTTTTTTTCACTGATGTTTTTTTTAACTTTTGTAGCGATTTCATTTGTCTTGGAAATTTCTGTCTTAACGACATTTGCATTTGATTTTTTCAACAACTTTTGTTGTTCTTTAAATTTCTTTATTTCTTCCTTCATCTTCTGTTGTTCTAACTTCGCTTTCAATTTAGCCTCTTTCTGCTTTTCCTTCTCTTGTTTTTTCAAGAGTTGCTTCTGTTTTCTTTCTTCAATCCTTTTCTTCTTTGCTTCTAATTCCATCTTTCTTCTTTCTTTAACCGCTTTCTTCTTTGAGTCTTCTTCTTCTTGCCACTTTTGTTCAATGGCGTCATCCTTAAGAATATGTAATCTTACTTTGAATTCGTGTGGGCCTCCCAGAAGTGTGCATTCACACATCCTTTGCATCTTATCCTTGATGGTAGGGACGTTATTATTGTTTACGCCAGTAATTAAAGGTCTTTTCCAATAACTCTCAAACATTTCTCCTTTGATCCAAGTATTTCTGGAAATTCTCAGAGAATTGTACAATACTGAGGAATCCTTCACCGAAAGAGGATGTGTCAATGCAGAATTATAATTTGGTATGCTTACAGATGATGGTAGATCTCCTATCATTTCAAAAGGTCTATTATTGGTGGCAGTATCTGAATCTTCCAACAGGTCGATATCTTCTTCATCTTCAGTTGTTCTTCTCTTTCGCCTACGTACTTGAGCAGCAGGCTGTGGTGAAGCCTCTGGTTGTTTTGATCTTGATCGTAGCACAGCTGGCATCTGGTAAACAGCGGATCTATCGTGGCTGGTCTGCAATTAAACTTTTCCAACTTACTCTTTTTTTCCTCTTCTTATTTTGGAATTTTCAAATGTTGATATCTTAAGCGAATATATCAGGAATCCAATATACACGATTCTCACACTGTATATGAGTACACCAGATATTACAATGAATAAACCTGTATATTATTATAACACTACTTTATAGATATATCAAAGTATATAATCCTTATTAATTACCGTTTTGTACATGAATAAGCCATTTATTTGGCAGCGGATTTTTCCAAGGCTTGTTTGACATCCTCGAGTAAGTCATCTCCATCTTCAATACCAACAGATAATCTGACCAAGTTGTCGTAGACACCAGAGGCTTCTCTGGCTTCCTTTGGAATACCACCGTGGGTCATGACGGCTGGGACTTCTAGTAAAGATTCTACACCACCTAGAGATTCAGCTAAAGCGAACAGTCTAGTAGATGAAGAGAATTTAGCAGCAGCTTCGGCACCACCTTTGATTCTGAAGGAGATCATACCACCACCAAGGGCTTCACGGTGCTGTTTCTTGACGACATCGTAGTCCTTGTGTGTTGGTAAACCTGGGTAGTTGACTGCTTCGACGTTTTCGTTGTTTTGTAAGAATTCAGCGATCTTTTGGGCACTTAAGGAGGCTTGTCTGACTCTTAAGTGAAGGGTTCTTAGACCTCTGTGAGTTAACCAAGCATCAAATGGGGATGGGATGGCACCGATGGCGTTTTGTAAGAATTGTAATCTTTCGTAAATGTCCTTGTTGTTGGTAGCAAGGACACCGAGGACAACATCTGAGTGACCGTTGATGTACTTAGTGGCGGAGTGGACGACGATATCAGCACCGAAGTTCAATGGGTTTGATAAGTATGGGGATAGGAAAGTGTTGTCTACCACGAGTAAGATATCTTTGTTTAATGATTTAACCTTTTGAGAGACGGCTTCAATGTCAGTGATTTTTAAAGTTGGGTTAGTTGGGGATTCAATCCAGACTAACTTGGTGTTTTCTTTAACTAATTTTGGTAAATCGTTTAGTAGATCGTTGGTGAAGGAAGTTTCAACACCGTGAGCGTTAGCAACTTTAGTGAAATATCTGTGAGTACCACCATAGACGTCACCGATGGAGATGGCATGGGAACCTTGTGGTAGAGATTGTAAGATGACGGCGGTGGTGGCAGAACCAGAAGAGAATGCTAGACCGTATTTACCGTTTTCTAAAGAAGCAATAGCGACTTCTAAGTTTTCTCTGTTTGGATTTTGAGATCTAGAGTATTCATAAGTACCGATTGGTTGAGCTGGAGCGCTTTGTCTGAAAGTGGTGGACAAAGAGATTGGTTCAATGACTGAACCGTGGACATCTACGTGTGCACCTGCGTGAATAGCTTTTGTAGCGAATTTGTCTGATTCTCTGACACCCATTGTAATTGATTTTATATTTGATATTTAGATTAGTTTTAACCTGTTGTGATCTGATAGGAATTAATCCAATAAGAGGTAATGTAACATCTCAACTATATATATATATATATATTAGGTATATGGATTATATGTGTCAGCAGCGAGTCAAATTGCTCGAGAAATGAAAAATTTGTATGGCGAAAAAGAAAAAAGCAAAGAGTGCCGCGTCGTTTTCTGAGAGAGAACGACAATGCCGTCTCCTGGCGGATTATATAAGAAGACGCTGGAAGCTCGAGAAACTGTGGTGGGACACGGTGTGGAAATGCAAAGTGCATCGGCGATGGAGGTGGAGGTGGCTCGCATGCAAGATGTTAACATGTGACTTGCTGCCGTTGCGAATCGTCAACAGGGCATTAACAATCATTATTATCCATTCTATTACTATATACTGGGTTAATATTACATACGTTAATGAGTCAGGTTTGCTAATTCTTGGAAATCGTCATTGATCTCACTGTCTCTTAGACTGCTCAAATTTGGTGCCCCAGGGAAGGCACTGTAGTATCTTTTCAAGCCTTCTAAGTCACTTAGGTGGTTGTTCAATCTCATTCTATCCACAATGACTTCTAATTTGTCTACTGGATTATTTTTATATCTGAACTTGATGTTCTCCACTTCCAAATCTTCAGATATTGGCTCGCCAGGTAATCTTGCCTGTGCGGCCCCTGCGTACCCTGTTATGCAACTCAATGTCTTCTTTGATGTCTTTATTGGTACATGATAATTAATATCAGGAACAATCACATCTATATCTCTTCTTTCCTTGTTAATATCGTACCATTCCTGTGTTGTTTCATTTAATAGATGATTTTTCAGATCATTCACGTTTTTGTAGAAATTTTGATGGATGAAAATCCTTGAAGCTTTCGTCTCCTTGTCTATACAGCTTAATTCATATTTTTGTCTTTGATACGCTTTGCGTAACTTGTTATCACGAATAGACGCTATTTTAGAATAATATTTCTGTAATTCAGGGTGTGTACCTTCAAGACACATTTGCAATTCCGTTTCTAATTTTAACAATTTATTGTCGTACAATTTCTGTCTCAATTCGGCAAACTTGTACTCGATATCTGTAATGTCATTCAAAGCTTCAAGTCTTTTATTCTCAAAATCAATAGCAGTTTCCTCCTCGTCTTGTTCCTTGAGTTCTTCTTCTTCCGGTGTCGACTCACTTATTAAATTTTTTTCATCTTCAACATCCAAAATATTTTTATTCGATTCCTCCTTTTCCTCTTTTGGTCTTTCTTCTTCGCTTTCCTTCTGTTCCTCTTCTTCCTCCATTGCATGTTCTTGGGAAATCGTTTCTATGAGAGATGGTTGTTCGTCTGCTTTTGTAGTATCTTGTTTTACTTTAATGGCCTCATCATCGTCTTCATCCTCATCATCTGCATTTTCACCTTCATCACCCCCATCTTCATGTGCATGAATAGTTTCTTCTCCTTCACCTTCTTCTTCTTCTTCGTGATCTTTTTCCTCCTTTTGTTCATTATCGATGGCATCAGTTTCCAACTTTCTCTTCTTCAAAATTTTTTCACTTTCTTCTTCCTCATTGCCAGCATCTTGAATCAACTCAGATAACTTTGGTATCGAGACCTGCTGATCACTATCCATCTTCTCCGTGTCGGCGTCACTCGAAATACAATATTCTGATAAATTTAAATTACTATTCAATTCTTCCTGTTGATTGAATTCAAAATTCGTTAAAGCACTTTCTTCGTCCTCCTCCTTCTTTTCTTGTATGTTACTGTTCAAAAAGGATAGATTGTTCTGATTCAGTTCTTTACCCATTAATCTCTCTCTTTAAACGAGCGTCCAGTTTCTCTCTTTACCACTCCTATAGATATCTCTTACTCTTGTTACAAATTCATTTCGATTACCACGCAGTGAGCCTTCCCTTTTATTCTTTTTCTCGGGATTTTTTTTTTCGCTGCAAGATATTCATTACCCTGAATAACGACGCAATTGCAGCCAAAATGACGGCGACAGAAGACCATAGAGATAGATGTTATTCTTGGCGTCGGATGACTGTCCGGATGGTGGTGGCATCTATCAAGATATTTGTTTATAGTGCTTGTTGGAATTCTGTTTTCCCGTTTGAAATTTTAAAGAGGAATTGAGAGTGGCCGATTTGTGATGGCACATTTTGTCCTATTTGATTTGTTAATCCCCTCAGGAGCGACTGTATGTCAGCTTTGGATGCGAGTGGGTACCCTCGTCGAGCAAAGTTTGGCTCTATAATTTTTTTTATTTAGCTTTTATCTTGTTGTTTTGATGGTTGTTGACTTTCTCCGGAACAGAACAAAACATTAAAAGGATGGTTGTCAATCATACAAGAAAAAAATGCGTCACCGTGTTCACTATTTACAGACAAGTTGTTTATCAGAAATATATCCCACTTTAAAGCAGCACGCTTTAACAAATAAAGTGTAAAGCCTCTACTAAACTATATACAATTTTCTTACCTTCTTTTTTCTATATGAAAAAGTATCGTCAATAAGAGAAGGAAAAATATTCTACCGATACTAGATGGTGCCATGACACTCCCATTAAAGAAATGGTGAATATTTTTCACTCGACATTTGTACGACGTCGTAGGGCTTCCTTGTATTTGAACAAGTGGCAAATATTCCTGTTATGATGAACCGTCGTGTTCACACTATTCGTTGCCATTTACCGATCCACAACAGTCTCGTTTAACAATCTATGCTGTGGCACTACATATCCATCACACTCTCGTCCCGACAGTATGGGTCAAAATAGCTTCTCCACCGGATTACCATCTT
This sequence comes from Kazachstania africana CBS 2517, assembly GCF_000304475.1. Taxonomy (NCBI): domain Eukaryota; kingdom Fungi; phylum Ascomycota; class Saccharomycetes; order Saccharomycetales; family Saccharomycetaceae; genus Kazachstania; species Kazachstania africana. The sequence goes on along the minus strand of NC_018950.1, from coordinate 168,765 downwards.
CCATAAATCTGAATTTGACCACCAGTTTCTGACGTGAAGGAAGATCAGAGAATGTCTCCTTTTATATTATTTATGTTAATATTGGTCATGTTGTGGATGTCAGTCAAGTTAGTGAAGTAATTCTTATTAATCAGTGGTTATACCAAATAATGCACTCGTTATATATAAAATATAATCATAATATAAAATAATATAAAGTGATACAAACTTTGATCAAACTTCAGTGTTCACCTGAGTATTTATACCTTTTCCAACACATTTTGAATTATGCCAATTATCATGTTATAGATTCATGAGTCAATACATTATCGTGTTTATCACACCATAAATATTTCGTGTCAACAAATGATCGTGTTTATCACACCATAATTATTGTTCATATCTTCTATAACATTCTAAATTAGTCATGCTAACTATCAAAACATTGAAATGTCGGTATATTGCCATTTCCAGCAGTTTCTTAAAATGGCTTTCTACACACATTGTAATAGAGACACCTCCTATGGACCGGGAGCCGACATTTAGAGATTAAGAAGTCGTTAGACTTTTTGTCTCACCGACTCTTGAATTAGTTCCACGCAAGACACCGGAGTTGGAAATATCAATTTTTCAACAAAACAGGCCTTGTTGGCGCAATCGGTAGCGCGTGTGACTCTTAATCACAAGGTTAGGGGTTCGAGCCCCCTACAGGGCTGTTTATTTTTTGCAACATATTGAAATGATTATTTTTTTATTAAATGTGTCAGGCATGAATGAACATTACTGACAGGGCAGAATTTCCTATGAGAATGCTTCATTCAATCTCTTGTAACGATCCAAGTGGTTGCACAACCACCATATACCAAAGGAACATTTTTACATGTTAAAATTTCATTTAACGGACTCGTCGTATTTGAACGGTCGTTTACAATCTTATGCTTGTCATTTGTGAGTGATCCACAGTTACCGTGTTCACCCCAGCCCCAACAAAGAACCTTGTAACTTGAAGCACATTTCATTACAATTATTCCATGTTCACTACCCATTCCGATATCAACAACGTTATCTAGCTTAAAATCTTTATCAAATAATTGGCCAAAATGTCCAAATCCATAGGAGTAGAGTTTATTGCCACACCAAATATGAATCGAAGACCACATACAGTAAACTTTCAAGTTCTTTCGGCCCTTCCATTCGTTTACGTGGAAATCGGTTGGTATAGAACCTCTAACGTCAACTACTTGTCCCTCTATATCAACAAGAACCATGAAGTCCTTACCCATGGCTACATAATCAATAGTAATGTCATTGTTTTCATATATCAGTGTCGGATGGAATACCGACTTACATTTCGGTTCTAATAATTGACATTTTAAATTACTACCCCATCCATAAACTTTACTACCATTTTTACTTCCTTGAACAAGTAAAGTACAATTTTGAAACGATGAGAACAACTTACCGTGAAACCCCTCATCTATATCCATGATTTTCTCAAATGTTGTGGCTTGAACTCTAGATTCACCTAGTCCCAGCTCTCCCTTGGGCCCATAGCCCCTAGCGAACACTGCATTATTGTTGTCTATGGCAATTGTAAATTCCCAACCGCATGCGACATCATTAATAAGCAAACCTGTCTCCATGTATTTCCATCCTAATCCTGGAGCCCTATCAACCTGGCCCATTTCTCCATCTCCAGATGAAAGAAGTCTTCCATCCTGTAACAGTATAACCGTGTGATTACCTCCACAAGAAACTTTCTCGATTTTTTTATCACCATCTAATTCTAGGGATTCTTGGACTACCATCGTATCGTCTTCATGACCAAGACCCAACTGTCCCTTCCCATTGGAACCTAACGAAAATATTCTATAAACACTCATATTCTCACCCCGAGTTACCAACTAATCCACGTATCAAACTTGAGATCTGTCTTCCATTTAATGTTGGTGTATAATCTTGCGATGAGCTTTCTCTTTAGAGGGAGCGTCTGCCTATTTTTCGCGTAATGCTAGATATATTATAAAGAAAAATTTTCATCATTTTGGTGTCTCAATACTTATATAGAGTACCGTTAACTAGTCACTGAGATACGCTTAGAGCCCTTGCTAGCTGTTGTATTAATTATTGCTTTTATTCTTAAACTATGGAAGACAATTCTGAGAACGAAGTTCAAGTTCCTGGGACGTCATCGCCAGTTATACCGACTACCATGTCATCATCACCTTTAAAACCACCTGAAACTGATTCAAAAGTGGATGCCTTCCGTGATAAATTCACATATAGACCAAGTGACCATGCTATTACTGGGGTTTTTACTAAGAAAGAGCCTACCTCTTTTGATGATCAAGTTCTGACGTTAGAAAAGGAATTTCCCGATTTTTCCAGGACATTGATCCAAGCTGTCTTTAAGTCAAATTCCTTCAATTTGGAGCACGCAAGAGCCAGGTTAGAGAGGATCAAGTCTCAAAGAAATATATGGTCATCTACGTCACCTCAAAGAAGCTCAAGCAATCAAAGTAACAGTTCCAAAAGACTAAATTCCATTCAAACCACCAAAATTACATTAAATAAACCAAATGAATCAATATACCATAGGTACTCAAACGTTATGAAAGAATCAAAGAAAGCCTATGATCCAAAAAACCTCGAGGCGATTTCTTTACCAAATTATTTGCCAATGAAACAACTCAAACACGAATTACCAAAACCAACTTCTAAGAAGAGAAAATTAGTTAGAGGTGATAAGATAACTGAATTAGATTCAAAACTATTGAAATTAAAAGCCAAAAAATTGATGGAAAAGGAAGATGAGGATAGTTATGATGAAAATGAAGATGATAAGAATGAGACAGAAGATGATATCTCTGATGATTATGAAGACGAAGATCAACATGCCAACGGTGTTGACATTGATACTCAAATCTTAGAGTTTTTAAATACTGCAGATCCGCTGGATATTTCAGATCTAGCAGAGACTACTTTTGAAAAGGCAAAATTAATAGTCTCAAAGAGACCCTTTAACAATCTGGTAATTTTCGCAGATATGGATTTTACTACTCATTCGAAAGAAGATGAAGAGGAAGAGAAGTCCCAAAATAAAAGAAAGAGGAGTCGTGGACAGAAGAAGGAAGGTGAGAGATTCTTGGAGAAAATTAATCAATCAATAAGAGGTTACAATGCATTAGACTCCTTATTGAAACAATGTTCTTCATATGGTAAACTTATTTCATCACAAATGTCTAGATGGGGTGTCCAATTGAATAATCAGGAAAGTAATGATGTTGTGAGTTTCATGACTGTTGATCAAGATGATGATGACTCTGAAAATGCCGTGGTAGATGAATTCGATGAAACAGAAGTCAGTAATACGCCAACACCTGACCCAACATCATTAGTTAATAAAATAAAGAAGACAACCATTGGTGATAGTGATGATGAAGATTTTCAAGAAGAAGAGGAGGAAGAAGAATTAGAAGATGATGAGGATGATGAAGATTATGATGAAGATGGAAGCAATAAACGGATATCCGTCCCTGGTAAAAGAGGTCTGCGTATTCAAAGAAAAGGTCTGATCAAGTTTTTCAAAGGTAAGCCAAGATTACTTAGCGGCGAAATAGAGTTGAAAGATTATCAGCAAACCGGTATAAATTGGTTAAATTTGTTATATCATAACCAAATGTCTTGTATACTCGCTGATGATATGGGTCTCGGTAAGACATGCCAGGTGATTTCCTTTTTAGCTTATTTAAAACAAATTAATGAATCAGGACCACATCTTATCGTGGTTCCATCTTCCACTTTGGAAAACTGGCTAAGGGAGTTTAAGAAGTTCTGTCCAGCATTAAGGATTGAACCATACTATGGATCTCAGAATGAAAGAGCTGAATTACGTGAAATGTTAGAAGACAGCAATAACTATGATGTAATTGTGACAACTTACAATCTGGCTGCTGGTAATAAATACGACGTCTCTTTTTTGAAGGGCCTCCAGTTCAATGTTGTAGTATACGATGAAGGTCATATGTTAAAGAACTCAATGAGCGAAAGATTCAATAAGTTAATGAAAATTAGAGGGTCATTCAGGTTATTACTTACTGGTACACCATTGCAAAATAATTTAAAGGAGTTGATGTCTCTGTTGGAGTTCATTATGCCTTCATTGTTTGAATCCAAGAAAGAATCACTCGCCACTGTTTTCAAGCAACGTGCAAGAACCACCGATGACAACAAGGACCACAATCCATTGTTAGTACAAGAAGCCATTGAAAGGGCTAAGACCATGATGAAGCCATTTATTTTGAGAAGACGTAAGGATCAAGTTCTAAAACATCTACCTGCTAAGCATTTGAAAATTGAAAAATGTGAAATGAAGGAAACTCAAAAGGAAATATACCGTCGTGAAATTCAACATGTTATTGATCATAAAGAAGGAAAGGAAACATCCTCTTCTAAAAATTTGATTATGGCTTTAAGAAAAGCTTCTATACATCCATTATTGTTCAGACATATTTATGATGACAAAGTCATAGATAAAATGAGTACGGCAATACTTTCGGAACCACAGTATTCGGAAGACGGTAACAAACAATATATAATGGAGGATATGAGTTACATGACAGATTTTGAATTGCATCGACTATGCCAAAATTTCCCTCGCACTTTATCAAAGTTTCAATTAAGCAACGACGAATGGATGCAATCAGGTAAAGTGGATACATTAATCACCATATTAGACAATATCATCAATAAAAAGAAAGAGAAAGTCTTAATCTTTTCATTATTTACGCAGGTGTTAGATATATTGGAGATGGTTTTGAGTACATTGAGCTATAAGTTTTTACGTTTGGACGGGTCCACACAAGTTAACGAGAGACAAAATATCATTGATAAGTTTTACGAAGATCAAACCATTCCAATCTTCATTTTATCAACTAAAGCTGGTGGGTTTGGTATCAATTTAGTTTGTGCCAATAACGTAGTTATATTTGATCAAAGTTTTAATCCTCATGATGACAGACAGGCTGCTGATAGATCACACCGTGTGGGACAGACCAAAGAGGTTACAATAACCACATTAATCACGAAGGATTCAATTGAAGAGAAAATACATCAATTGGCCAAAAACAAATTAGCGTTGGACTTGAGTGTCAGTGAAGATGACAAGAAGGCTGAGGAAAATTTGGAAAACAAAGTAAGCGATATGCTAGAAGATCTTGTCTTCCAAGAGCAACAATCCAAATAGACCACACGTTCAATTGCTTATATAAAACCAAGTACATAGATAAATATAAGTTTTCGCCTATGTTTCCAGTGCAAAATCTGCCAAAATAAAGCTATTTACTCCCGGAAAAAGGGCCAAGGGCCCCACAATCGAATCATTTCAGGTCAATCCAACCAACCAATTGACCTAATGAACGAGAGGCTGCTAAGTTAAGCAATAACTGCGTTTCAAATTGATAAATTTCACGACTGTTTTAAATGGTCGCATTTTTCACGAGCATTGGAAAAAAGGATCAACAACTTCGTAAAAAGTAAAAAAAAGCGTTTCTTTCAGTAGTGGCAACGAAATATAGAAGTTTAGCTACATCAACAGGGCCAGCCTAGATTTATTACACAAGCAGTCGTACAATGGATTTGCCTGGTAAGGATACACTTACAGTGGAGGAACGTTCTTCGAACGTTGCCGAACTACTGAAAGTTTTGATGGATATCAATGTCATCAATGGTGGTAACAACGATACAGCTGAAAAGATGAAAGTTCATGCGAAGAACTTCGAAAGAGCCCTATTTGCGAAATGTTCCTCCAGAAAAGAATATTTGGATAGCATGAAGGAGAAGGTTAATGCGATGCGTAACACTAGAGATACTAGGAAGAAGCAGATAAACTCGAACAATATGAATTCTAATGCAAGTGGAGTGCAAAACGTCAATAATAATAATCCGAACTATCTTTCTAATGCTATGAATATGAACTCTCAGACATTTTTGAACCAACAAGCTCAAGCTAGACAGCAAGCTGCCCAACAGCTAAAAGATAGGCAACAGCAGGCTGCGGCTGCGGCTGTAGCTGCACAACAACAGGCCCATATACAGCAACAAGGTAAGACACAGCTAACACCACAACAACAGCAACTCATTAACCAAATGAAGATTGCTCTGATCCCAAGAGAGTTACTACAACGAATCCCAAACATACCAAAAGGTGTGAATACATGGCAACAAATTACAGAACTGGCGCAGCAGAAACGTTTAACTCCACACGATATGCAAGTTGCAAAAGAGGTTTATAAAATCCATCAACAGTTATTATATAAATCAAAGCTACAGCAGCACGCAACTGCTGTGAATCAGCAACAGCAGCAGCAGCAACAGCAGCAACAGCAGCAACCACAGCAACAAAATGATATGTCTGGAACAATGAATAACAATAATGCCACTAATACCAATAGTGCAAATAATAATATGAATAATAGGAATCCGAACGAACTACCAAATGTTCTAGGACAAATAAACCAATTGTTTAGTCAGGACGAACAAAGGGCTCTTTTACAGGAAGCTATTGAAGCTTGTAAAAGTTTCCAAAAAACTCAATATGGCAGTAATATGACCGACGCTAATAAGCAAAATTTTATAAGAAAATATATTAATCAAAAGGCATTGAAAAAGATACAGAGCATTAGAATGGCTCAAGCTGCTGCTGTAAATGCAAATAAACTCCAGCAGCAACAAACACAAATACCACAGCAGATGGCACCACAAATGCCGTCACAAATTCCACCCCAGATGCTTCCTCAAGTTCAAACGCAGAGAGCAGCTGCCAATACTAATATTCCTCCAAATATGTCTCAAGCACAGATTCAAGCACAAGCTCAGCAAGCAAGAATAAACACTCAACAACAGCAACAGCAACAGCAACAGCAACAGCAACATCAACAGCAACAGCAACATCAACAACAACATCAACATCAACATCAACAGCAACAGCAACAACAACAACAGCAACAACAACAGCAACAACAGCAGATGCGTCCAAAAAGCGCTGCTGCAATCATGCAGTTACTACAACCAACGCAAAGAGATGTAGAAATTGTTAAGAAGATATCTAGCGATGCTGCAAGAACTCCATTGAGGCTTTCTGATCTAACTAGTACGATTCCCCCTAATGAGAGAGAGGAAATCAAAAGAAAACTACAGGCAAACCAACAATTGTTCGCTCAAGTCTCAAGCTATGCCCCACAAGTTTACGTTTTCACGAAAAGTGAAGCCTTTTTGAAAGAAGTATTGAAGTTACGTATTTTTGTTAAAGAAATCCTGGAGAAATGTTCTAAAGGTATCTTCGTTGTAAAATTGGATACCGTTGATAAATTAATTATGAAATACCAGAAATATTGGGATAGTATGAAAATCCAAATAATAAGAAGGCAACAGTTGATTCAACAACAACAGCAAGAGTTGCAAGGTGGAAACAGTCTTCCTATGGCCAATAATAACAATACTATCAATGACAATAAGCCATTATCACAACAGCAACGTGTACAAGGTTCGATGCAGCAGTTGCAACAGAACCGAGAACAGCAACAGCAACCACCACAACAGTGGCCACCAGTTCCTGTCCAAGAGCAAAACACACCTGCATTCTCACCACCGCCACCTACTAGAAAGAACGCTCCTGATATGATGAGTGACAAACAACAACCGCTCTACATGCCACAGAAGGAGATGAATCAGCCATCAAATATTGTGTCTGCTGGACCAGCCAGCGCGGCCTCCTTTACACAACCTAAGAAAGAACTTACGGGCAAGGCTACTAATCGTTCGAAGTCAACTAGTAAAAAAGTATCTCCAGCCAATGTATCGCCATTGAGTAATGGGAAATCGATGACACCAACGATTAATTATAATGGGTTATCACCAGCTGTGAATAATAATCTTAAGTCAACACAAAAATCTCCATCTCCATTAACTGTAGATAACAATTCAACACAAGACAATGCATTCAAGAAGGAAGAGGACCATTTACAAGCTTTGAATTCCAAAAAATTGGAGGTTATATCGAGGTTTAAACATAGGCAAGAAATATTTTCGAATTCTTCAATGGATTTATTTTTATTCTCTTTGGCGGATGCAATGAATTTGAATGAATTAGAAATTGAACAACCGATTTTGAAATTCAATCAATCATTTATTGATTCGACTAATGGTAAGAAGAAGAGAAAGATGAGTAAAGTCGCTCAAAGAGCTCGTGAACGTGATGTTGTTGAGTTATCTATTGTAGATTCCAAGTTATTAATGAAGAGTAAAAGAGATCAAAATGCTAAAAATGATTATGGCATTAAGTTGAGTTGTATTGGTTCAATTTTCAAGAAATTGGAAAATAATAATATTATTGGTGAATTAAATAATTTCCAAACGCCAAAGACTTATACTGCGATTAGCAATAATAAGAGACAATTTTCTGAAATTACTCCTGAGGAGGACGTCGAGACGAAGAAAATTAAACTTGATCATCCTGTGGAGGATAATAAAGGACTTGTTGACGTTTGGAACTGGGATTTTTGGTCAAATGACTAGGTGAAATTTTTTTTATTCTTCTTTTTTTGTTTTTATATAAGTTTTTTACATAGTTTTTCTTTAATTTTAGTAATGAATAATTCATATATTTAGCATACTAAATTAGTTAAAGTTATCATTGAACCACATTGCACTTGACATTGAATTGACAGATAACATAAAACCTGCGATTATTGGTATAGACTCTAAAAACCCAGCAGTAAGACCAAAAGCGACGTATGAACCTAAATTATCGTAGAAAAAATTTTGTCTATTAATGTTACTAACACCATTAATTCTTAAATTTTTGCTAAAATAAATCTTGGTGATAAATGGAGAGACTAGAAAATGGAAGAGGAAAGGACCTATAATTGGAAGAGCAGAAATTACTAATAGAACACAAAGAACGATGTAGCCATAGAGATATTTTACAAATTTCAATGGGAAATAAACTAGCCAGAAATATTTACAATTCCAGGGGATGTAATATTTAACTGGTTTACCTATAGGGTATATTGGCACATCAGGTTCTCTTTTACACGTTAAAATGACCAATTTTGCTTGAAAATGGGACATTCTCATGAACATCATAGTTAATAAATTTGCATGTAACAATCCATGAAGTGTAGCTATCATGACACCAAGGGGACCCAATAGAGCTAGAAATGAGACATACATTGGCGTTATCGTATTGAGGTACAGTGTCAGTATAATGAAATACATTACACAATAGACACTTTGTATGTATATGACTTCCGACGCGTACAGTTTTTTATTCCTTGCTAATGTCACCATTCCTTTTAATGGATAGAATAAACTTTTCCTGAATAACGGAATAAAATTTTTAGCACCAGTTTCACAACGTTCTAAAGATTCTTTGAAGCAACGTTTCAAACCGTGTAAATTATAATCGTTAAAATCATACTTAATACCTGGATGTGGCTTGAGAATCTGTTCTCTATCAAACTTGTATGCCAATCCACCAGCACCAGTTAGAAGTAAACTGAGGGCAAAACTCATCACTACAAGGGACTAACGAGGATGTAGTTTGCAAGTAGTCCAACAATAGAGTAATGGCCCAGTCTTGATTTATATGTTGGCCTCTGAAACAACATTAAGCTCTGTCACAAAGACAACGAAATGGAATTGATGTTAACTCTGACACCATTTCCCAATACGGTATTGTCCGGCGGGGGCCGAGAGACACTAACTTTGAACTCAACCCACAAAAACGTGGCAAAAATGCCACAACGAAAAGCCACGCCAGAAGCCACGCGAAACTCCCTGAGCATCCCACATCCTCCCACCTCCCCCGTTTCAACTTTTTTCGCGCGGGAAATTCTTCTGGCTGCAAGAGACGTGATGAAAATTTCCCTTTCGGCACGTGACAAGAACGGACTTTTTCCTTCTGGCAGTCACACAGGTAGTCACATGATACACATGCTGAGGCTGATATATCCAGTCAGATAGGATGGTTCCTAGCATGTGTAAACACTGGACAGGGATGTCAGTAATGATTCTGATGGAAATGTTGTATAAGAACGGTTCTTATTAATCATTTCACTCCGTTTCTGTACTATGTAGTAGTATCACAATGGTTCGACCATCTCCAAGCTCATACCACTCGACAGTGACTATCTTAGGGAAAAGCAAGACACACCAAGCGACCTTCAGCATAAACCGATTAATTAAACCTCTCTCTCTTTCTTTCTCTTTTGCTTGCTTCTAAGATCCACAGATTCACGGGCAATGGTAAATCTCTTATTTAAAATTATACACTAAATTGACGCAAGAAATACAACAGTTAAATGTAAACCTCAATAGACCACCACCGTATATCCGCTATCGTCTTACTGAATATCCTCCATCCCACACGAATAGCACTGTGCAGCAGCCCGTGTTTGATGGATATAGCCATGTTTTTTTTATCACTATGTTATTTTCGTCTTAGTATTAGGATTTTTATAATACCCCTTTGAAAAAATACGTATATATATATATTTTAGCAGCAAGAGGATATAAAGAGAGGGAAAAGTTTTATACGGTAAAATCAACGCAATAAAGTACCTCTTTTATCGATCGGTAATCTTGGAATATCACTCATATAATGCCTTATATTGGTGCTTCAAATCATTCCAAGGACTCCTTCCAGAGTCTGAAGGAAAAGCATTCTATATCAAATTCTAAGAATACCAAGAATACCACTCCAACATTATCAGAACCGTATGATACTGTGCTGTCTCCCAGTAGTGACCAAACATCGTGCTCGTCAAGTTCTGTAAGTAGGTTGTCCACCCCTATAAAACAACTATCACTGAATCAATCTTATCAGTACACTTCCTCTCAAAGACGACCTTCAACTTCATCAAAAAGATTCTCCGTGAATTCAAACAGTTCTACAGTGTCTGACATGATTGATTTCCAGGAACTATACAATATACCAAACGAATCCACCCATTCCTATTCGTACAACCCTTTATCACCAAACTCTCTGGCGGTTAGATTATCAATATTGAAGAGGGCTCTACAGATTCTACTGAGTAATCCTAGCATGTTGACAAACCCTTCTAATAACGACTTGAAAGATAACTTTGATTTGGATTTCAATAATAATATTCCTTATACGAGTGACGGTACCATGTCAATCAACTCTAATCACAACATCAATAACGAAATCGACCCACTGCATGCTTTCGATCCTCACACAAGAAGAACAGTTCGCAGTCAATCATTGTCAAATGCAAAAAACTCCTACAAAAATCAGGTTCATAAATTCACTCTTCCAACAGCAGCATTGAACGCATTCGTCGTCAATACAACAACCACACTTCCTACGAGGAAAAATAGTGATATTACAACAACTTTGACTAATCGTACTGCAAGAGATATTGATATAACTCATAGAGCAAATTCTGTCGCAGTACTACCCAAAATTTTAAATGAATACAACTTCGATTATTCAAATCCAAATTTTCGTCATACTAGCAACCACACTAATAATAACAATAGAGATAGAACGCCATTCAGAAGAAGTTTTCAATCAAATATGCCAGCTGCTAAGGAACAAGAGGAAGAAAAGGAACAGGAGGAAGATTTTTTGGAGGAACAACGTTCAAATTTAATTAGCCTTCTAGATTTATTGAATGAAACTTTAGAGAAAAATGCATCTGCCGATGCGTCACATTTACATATGCTATCACTTTTTAATATCAATAAATTGATACTTGATAAAGATGAAGATACTGGCTTGTCCTCCATTGAGAAGGAAAGAGAAAGACAAGCGACTTTAGTCCAAAGAAAGGGGATCTTTATCGAAAATTCAACAGAGGGAACAGATAAGATAACTAAACCATCGATATCAAAGAAAAAGAGAAATTCAAGCGATTTGAAACTTAAAAAGATACTTTTGGACAGTCTAGCTGAACCATTTTTTGATCGTAGTGTCTCTTACGAAGAGACGCTCCTTTCTGACGAGGGAGCTTTGCAAAAAGGTTTGGATGATTTCATCAAAATACAAGAGAATCAAACGAATGACAGTGTAACGAATAATAATTCCGCAAGCACTTCTAAAAAGGACTACGGCAAAATTTTAAAGACCTTCACATCGGCTAAAAATTCAGCTCCACAGGCTATCTTCACTTGTAGTCAAGATCATCCATGGAAATTCAAAGCTGCTAACGATTTAACTTGTTTGATCTTCGGTATAAACAAGAATGTACTAAAGACACTGACATTACTAGACTTAATTCATGTAGATTCTAGAGATTTTGTTATTCATAAAATAGTATCAACAGAAAACCAAGAATTGGTATTTGCTGGTGAAATTATTGGAATCGTTCAGCCAAGGGATGATAGTGACATGAATATGAAAGATGAATGTATATGGGCATCCTTTTGGGCTAAAAGAAAAAATGGACTTTTAGTCTGTATCTTTGAAAAAGTTCCCTGTGACTACGTGGACATCTTAATGGACGTGCACACTTTTGATATTACAAATGTCATTAAAAGAAATGATGCAATAATAAATAATGATCTTTTCATAAAACCTAAAAACGCTAATATTCAACGTCAAACTCCAAAGTTCGAACTGGGTCCTTCAAAATCAGAGAAGAAAGATGAAGGCTATTCTGATGATACAGCATCTGAAGCTGAAGATACAGATATTGAAATTCAAAAAAGGTCCATTTCAAATCCAGAGACTAAATATGTTGAGTTGAACAAACACTCTCATAATATAGCAGCAATTAGTAAGTCACTAGCAAAATTCATTGACAACATTCGTGATGAGTCGTCACAAAACTCTGCAGATAATTCTTTTTTATTAGCAGAAAGAATTTCAAAACTCGTTAATATGCAAAGATATTTTACACTAAATCATGCATTTTCAAATATCCCATGTGCAATTTCCTCAGTGTTATTAGAAGATAAATTAAAACTGAAAATTCATTGTTTGCCATATATCGCAGGCCTGCTTGTTGTAGATTCTCATTCTCTACAAATGGTAAGTTGTAATAAATCAATATCAAAGAACATGTTTGGCTACCACTTTATCGACCTAGTAAACAAGCCAATAACAACCATAATACCATCCTTCCAGAATATTATTGATTTCATAAGTTCTAAATATCCGGACCTAGATATTACTCTTCCGGAGAATAAAGGAATGGTATTAACCGAACATTTCTTTCGTAAAATTGTTGCTGAGATGAAAAACGATAGGGAATTGTTTTATACCTCTGTGGGGATCGATGCTATTCATCACGATGGTAATGTGATCAAAATTGATTTTCAGCTGAGAGTTGTTAATCCAAATGTTTGTCTTGTTTGGGTAACTCATTCAAGAGATGTTATATTTGAAGACTATAAGACAACTCCATCTCAATTAGTTATGTTGAAGGAAAATGAATTAGCATATTTGAGTAGCTCAACAAACAGTTCTAGATCCAGCTCCCAAAAGAGTTCTTCTAAAGCTTCGTTAGACGAGATGTCTATGACCCCAAGAACAAACAATAATGGAAGTCCTATTACAAAGCCAACTCTCAGAGAAGTTAATGTTAAAAATATAGAAAATTCATTAAAACTAAGAAAATATAGTGACGAAACGAAATCGAATTACGTGGTAACAAATAGATCTGCTGAAGAATCAACTACTAGTTTTAATGTAGGTTTAAACGAAAAAGAAAACGTAGCTACAGACATTGATGAGATTGGGACTAATGTCGAGGATCCTGAAACTAAACATAAGCTGGAGTTAGCAAGAATTTATGCAAAAGATAAAACACAGTTTGTTAAAAAAGATAACTTTAAAGTTGACCGAAATTTAATCATAAGTAAGATCTCCTCGAACATAATAACTGAATCATCATCTGATCATTCTGACGAGGAATCTGGTAGAACTGCAACAACATTTCTACGGACTCCAAGTAAAGAAATCGGTTCTCTAAAGCATGTTAAAAAGTTACAGGATTTTATCATTCTTCAAAAAATGGGTGAAGGCGCATATGGTAAAGTTAATCTTTGTATGCACAAGATGAAAAAATACATTGTAGTAATTAAAATGATTTTCAAAGAACGTATCCTTGTTGATACCTGGGTACGTGATAGAAAATTAGGCACTATCCCTTCAGAAATCCAAATTATGGCAACATTGAATAAAAAGCCACATGAGAATATTCTGAGATTGTTAGATTTCTTTGAAGATGACGAGTACTATTATATCGAAACTCCCGTTCATGGGGAAACTGGTTCCATTGACTTATTTGATTTAATAGAATTTACTTCAAATATGACGGAATTTGAAATCAAATTACTTTTCAAACAAGTCGTCTCTGGAGTTAAACATTTACATGACCAAGGTATTGTCCATAGAGATATAAAAGATGAAAATATTATTGTTGATAACAAAGGTTTTATAAAAATAATTGATTTTGGTTCCGCCGCCTATGTAAAGAGCGGACCTTTTGATGTTTTTGTGGGTACCATCGATTATGCTGCACCTGAAGTATTGGGTGGTAATCCATATGAGGGTAAACCACAAGATATTTGGGCATTAGGTATCCTGCTCTATACTATCGTTTTTAAAGAAAATCCCTTCTACAATATCGATGAGATTTTAGAAGGTGATTTGAAGTTTAATGATCCTGAAAATATAAGCCAGGATTGTATCGAATTGATCAAATTAATACTTAATAGAAATGTCTTTAAGAGGCCAACAATAGATGATATTTACAATGATAAATGGTTAGATATCTGAACGTAATAATCAACTCCGAAAAAAATGCATTTTTCTATTCCATATTCAATTTATTGCCTATGGGCTCCACATCATTAATTTTTTTTGTACATAAACATTACAAGTATTACTTCTAACCATCAGAAAAAGAAGTTCATTTTAAAAGAATGAGTAAGTTGGTATATTCTATTTAATTTTATATATCATGATATGTTTAATCGTTCATTTAATTATAAATTATTAGTAAAAGTCATTAAGACGTGAAGAAAAACTAAGCCATCTAAATATCATGACCCTTCAATTTTTGCAAAATGGCCGTCTTTTTTGAATACATGTTTTGGAAGAGATTCTGTTTTGAGGTCAAATTCATTTTTAATTGTTACCAAACCACCATTTTCCGTTTTGACCGTCACAATTGAAGTCTCTTGTTCACGTGCATCTAAAGTTGCCTTGGCATTACGAATTAAGTAATTCACCCAGATCTTGTAGTTTTTCATGTTGTCCATTAATTCCCTAAGTTCATGCTCCAACGTACCTCGTTCATACGTTGGAGCTTCTGGATCTATAAGTTTTAATTTTGGCCTATCAATCATCTGGCCAAAACCAACCAACAAACTATTAATCTCCTTCCACAAGGGCCTAGGCAACCATTTTTCCAATTCCTGCCTCGTATGATTTGGCGTCTTACATTTATCTGGATTTACCCATTTAAAAAGCTTACATAACCTGTCCACATGTACGTCAACGCAAATACCCTCTAATTTACCCCAAGCCTTTTGTAACGTCAAATAAGCCATCTTTGGACCAACACCTGGCAATGATAACATATCAGTGATATTTGTCGGAATATCAGAATCAAATCGGGAAACAAGTAATTCACATGTCTGTTTTATATATTTAGCCTTTCTTGTATGGAATCCAACAGACTTAATTAGCTCATCTAGTTTTGCCTCATCAATTTTACGCAAACCTTGCAAAGTCATACCTTGTGATATATTGAGCTCGTCAATACAGTACTTCATTATATTGAACATCCCCTTAGCTGTGACTTCATCTTTAGTCTGAGATGATAGCATGACCCCAATTAGGACTTGTAACCTATAATTTATGGGTTCGATTTGGTCCTTTGGAATACCACATGACATACCTACAGTGAGGGGAATGGAAGAACCTCCCACCAGATCCACAGGAGGTGTAACTTTCGATCTCAATCTGCGTAATTTCAAATAAATCTCTTTAAAATATTTTGGTTGGTCATCGGTGAATATACTTTCATCTAGTGGGATTTCCCAGCGATTTGGCACGTTACCTGTACTCTCTGCCCACCATTCGAAGTATTCTTTATTGTTAAGAGATTTAACCCATTCTATATCAACTGGATTTTCCGTTATTTCCACTTTCACTTCATCCGTTTCTTCTATTTTGGGCTTCTTGAAATATTTTGATCTTACTACAGGGTCATTATCGATAGTAGCAGATTCGATCTTGGAAGAAACGACTTTTCTTTTCCTTAATACTCTTGTCATATGGTAGCAGTTACTATGTAATGGTCTAAACCAATGTATGCTGGATAATATTCGAAAGAATTGTCTATCTATCATACATCAATTTTATCAAGAGAATTTCTAATTATAAAGAAGTCTGCCCATCGGAAATTCGATTGCTTATTAATTAATAAATATATTAAGTTATTCAAATAAGAAGAAAGCACGACGCTGAAATTGAGTATATACAGATGAATATTATAGGACTATCAGTAGAAAGAACAGTATGATTGAAAGCAAAACGATGGTTGCACAGGGACCGTTTTCTCTTGCAGTTTTGGTGAAAATTTGAAGTCTTCTCTGGGCTCTCTCCAGATTTCTGCCACTTGAATCCACCATGTTTTCTAGGTCAGCCAGGACGTCTGTGTTTTGTTCTGTCACTTCTTTATTGATATCTAAAGACAAACCGTGTGTCCTTTGCATGGATGCAGATAATAAATCTAAATGAGAATCCTGCTCATCGAGCTGCTGCCTCTGGGAGGCAAACAGTTCTTCATTGGAGACCAATGGGGTATTGAATATTGTTGCTTCTTCTTCATCTTCTTCGTAATCGTGGTACGGTTGGAAACCGTACTGAGGGGACTCGTTGTAACTGATCTCGTCTTTAAACCTCACTCTCTTACTGGATTCCTGACTACTCGAATCGCTGCTGTTGCTACTCTTCTTCTTGCTCTTCCCCGGCGTTATCTGAGCTTGGAACAGATATAATGTCTTATCAATTGAGGAGTCATCGTCAGCAAGTCTATCACTCAGCAAACTATTATATTCAACAATACGATCCTTCAACGTTTCAAAATCGGTTGGCTTAAGTTCAGATGCAGTCTTTGCCAATTCTTGCAGCAACCCTAGAATCTTATCCATCTGTGTTTTCAAAATGACATTATCATTACTAGAGGGACGTATGTTTAACGCCTCTACCAGACGCTTCCTCTCGTCCACAATATCTCCCAGCCTCTCTATCTCATATGATAACTTAAGCAACTCCATTCTTGGACCCTATACTCCTTCTTACCTATCCATCCATCCCTCTGCATCTAACTTCTCATCAGCCATCAATTAACTAAAAATAATTTATCCTCCATTCGAAACTTCTGGGAAACCAATTTTCCCATTTTGATAATGATACCCGGCCTTGAAGAGGATTTCATAATTTTCTGAAATTTGAAAAGAGAAAGAAAACAAACGAAATTTGGTGGCAAGTTCTCATATGTGACTAAGATATTTACAATTTTGCATAGATTAAGGAGACGTATTCTTTGAAAAACCAGAGGATTATCATATCTAGCGAGACGAAGTAGTAGATATTGTACGTGGAAGAGTCTTTTTTAGGGAAAACGCCGTATTTTTTTGGATTCATAGAGAAGAAATTTCACGAAAACCGATTGTTATCTAGGGACTATTTTCTTTATTTGATATCTTACTATTCTTTTGGAGCTTTACATCGTCATATTTCTTTTGTTTCCATTTTAATTTCTTTCATTTCAAAGATTTGCTGTCATCTCTTCCCCCCCAAAAATTAGCGCATCTTCCTTTAGTTAAAAATTGCTTTACCATTAATCATTTGAGCAGATTACTCTTTTTTTAGTTTGTTTTAGTGTCAATTGTTACTTGGTTTAAATTGAAGAGAAGAAAGAGAAGTGATATAATAGAATTCTCACTGTGCTAATTGAACATGAATGAGCCTTCACTAATGGGTTATCCTAACCCAAATATTGGTGCCGTTCAACAGAGCCAACAGAATAATATACATGGTTCAGGAACGCCCATTCAACAGCTGCATCTGAATCCGATGATGAATTCACAACAGATGCCTCCTCCAGGTTTGGTCACTGGCAATGACGCCAATCTCGTTAGCAATTCTCGTCAGTTGCTAGATCAGCTATCAGGTACTTCTAATGCTGCTGCAGCTGCTACTAATAACAACAACAATAATAATGCTAATAATGCTAATGCTCCATTGAACCCGAATTCCATGACCCCAGGCGGAGTAATCATGAACGTCAATGCAAATAATCCACTAGTTCATCCACATCTTGAAGACCCCTCATTAGTTAATCACCCAATTTGGAAACTACAATTACAATTAGCATCCGTTTCTGCACGTTCATTAGGTCAACCAAATGTTTATGCAAGACAAAATGCAATGAAAAAATATTTAGCAAATCAAAATCAACAAGGTCCACAACAAATGACTGACGCTTCCATGTCATTGGTGGACCGAACAAAACAATTATTAGTAGAAATGGCCGTCGATACCACTAGTGAAAAAGTTGCTGCTGCCAATAATAATAATGGAAGTAGTACACCTAATTTCGTGGCTCAGGATATAAATAATGCAAATAATTCAATGTTATCAAATTCTACAGCACCAACTACTGCTAATCTAAGTGGAATTTCCACTCCTAGTACGCCACAAACTGAATTACACAACATGAGAGAGGCCCTTTCAGGTACACCTGCGGCTCTTTTACAACACAAAAAATTATCACAATACAATATTGATGAGGATGATGAAGTCAATTTGAATGATATTAAGGACGCTACAAAAGACGCGCAATTATGGCATGCCATAGATTTTTCAAATTTACAAGTCATCAATATCAATGAAAATCTTTTTAAATACACTTTTTTGACAAGACTATATCTAAATGGTAATGGATTATCGCATTTGCCAGCAGATATCAAAAAATTAACAAATTTAAGGGTATTAGATTTATCGCACAATAGATTAACTTCATTACCAGTTGAATTGGGTTCTTGTTATCAACTGAAATATTTATATTTTTTTGATAATTTAATCCAAACATTACCATGGGAACTAGGTAATCTCTGTAATTTACAATTTTTAGGTTGTGAAGGAAATCCGTTAGATAAACAATTATTAAAAATTTTGATGGAAAAATCAATGACTGGATTAATTTTCTACTTAAGAGACAATAGACCTGAGGTCCCATTACCAGCAGATCGTAAATTCATTGAAATCAATACTGATGGTGAACCAACGAGGGAATTTGACTCATTAGAATCAGCTAATACTGCAGTAGAAGCTGGCCTTTTGAAAAAAAGTTTTACCATATTATCTTACAATACTTTATGTCAGCACTATGCTACACCAAAAATGTATCGTTACACACCATCATGGGCATTAAGGTGGGATTATAGACGTGAGAAATTAAAAGAACAAATTTTGTCCTATGGTTGTGATATACTATGTTTACAAGAAGTGGAATCCAAAACGTATGAAGATTTCTGGGCTCCTCTCTTAGAGAAAAACGGTTATACAGGATACTTCCATTGTAAGACAAGAGCTAAAACCATGCAAGCTAAGGACTCTAAAAAAGTCGATGGTTGTTGCGTCTTTTATAAGAAATCAAAATTCAAATTAATTACAAAAGAAGCTCTTGACTTCAGCGGTGCTTGGCAAAAGCATAAAAGATTTCAACGTACAGAAGATTATTTGAACCGTGCAATGAATAAAGATAACGTAGCAATATATATGAAATTACAGCACGTACAAAGCGGTGAATATCTATGGGTGGTAACAACACATTTACATTGGGATCCAAAATTCAATGATGTGAAAACTTTCCAAGTTGGTGTCTTATTAGATCATATGGAATCTATAATAAAAGAAGAAAATCCAAAACAAGATGTTAAAAAATTCCCAATTATAATAACTGGTGATTTCAATTCATATTTAACTTCCGCCGTGTATGAATTATTCAGTACCGGTAACGTTAAAGACCATCCAGATGATGAAATCAGAGATTTTGGTTTCATGTCACAGAAGAATTTCAGCCATCATTTGGCCCTAGGATCAAGTTATGGCTGTATTGGGGAATTACCATTCACTAATTTTACTCCTTCATTCACTAACGTCATTGACTATATATGGTACTCAACACACGTCTTACGTGTGAGAGGACTATTAGGACCAATCGATGAAGATTACGTTTCTAAATTCATTGGTTTCCCAAATGATAAATTTCCAAGTGATCATTTACCATTAATTGCCAGAATAGAATTTACGAAAAATAACACTGGTAGCAGGAAAGTATGAGCATGATCTTTCCCCATCTTTTCTGTTCAAATACTTTTCACCTTGTACTTAAATGTATTAACGACTGTATATTAGCACAAAATTTTATCTATATAGTGTTTTATATAATCCATACTATGTATTTATAATGAAAAATAGTTTAAAAAATTTAAAAAATCTAACTTTTGGCTCTCATTGAAAGCATTAATAAAGACATTTATTTCCAGAGATATACCGTGTAGCATTTATAGGGATAACTAACATCACATTAGAATAAGCTGTCTCAAATAATAAAGTGATTTTGGTGGCGATAGTAGAAGTATGGACCGAGATAGACTGCTTCAGTTATCAGAACGACCTCTAATGGAAAAGGTGCAAAACGCCACCTATTTAACTTTTTTAGTGATAGGAATTGGTCTTTTATGGCCATGGAATAATATTTTGAGCGCTACGTTGTATTTCCAAAATAATTTATTTCAAGTTTCATCGATTTATGCTAAATTGTTCACTAGTTCCATGATGAGCGTTTCCACGGTCACGTCCTTGGGTTACAATCTATATCTGGCTCCAAGACAACATTCTTACACGAGCCGTGTTATTAATGGGTTGAAATGGCAAACAATTACTTTTATTGCTCTAACTTTGCTTTGTACGATGTCCTCCTGGCTTCCTATGGGAATATCGTTCATCTTGGTTATGGTTTTGGTGAGTATGAGTGCCATATCAACAGCATTGACCCAGAATGGGGTAATGGCAATAGCTAATGTGTTTGGACCAGAATTCAGTCAAGGGGTGATGCTGGGCCAAGCCATTGCTGGTGTGTTGCCATCCTTCGTTCTATTCCTGGTATCGTTCGCAAATGCCAATGAGGAAGCAGACGAAACGCAGAATGAAATCGGTGTGTTACTATATTTTCTAGTGACATCCCTCGTATCATACGTCTGTATCATACTGATCAAGTTTAGTGGAATTCTAGAGAAATTTACGAATCTAACAGCTTCTGCAGAGATTACAGTCGATAACAGTAATAATGTAGAAGAAATGGAGGTGCAATCTAACATTAAGGTCAAGGTCCGACTTATTGTTCTCTACTACAAATTGAAATACTTGGCACTTTCAATATTCACAGCGTGCGTTGTGACACTAATATTCCCCGTGTTTGCTGCCAACACTCATGTAGGGAGGATACCTTTGAGCGATGCACAATACATACCATTAGTATTCACGATTTGGAATGCAGGCGATCTATATGGCAGAGTATTGGCAGATTTACCTACATTCCGTGACCCGAAATTCTCCACCTTCAAGACTTTCATCTACTCCATGGCTAGAATTGCATTAGTACCATTTTTCTTCCTCTTCATCATCAAGAGCAAGTATTCTCCAAAGTCGTTCATACTGGACATACTATACTTACTACTACAGTTTCTTTTCGGTGTCACCAACGGACATGTCATTTCCATCAGTTACATGAAGGTTCCGGAAGAACTAACGACGGATGACGAAAAGGAAGCTGCTGGCGGCTTCATCAACCTATTTCTGTCAACGGGACTCGCTGTAGGAAGCATTATCAGCTACATCGTTGTATATTTTATAGATTTGTTACTTAAATAAAAAGTGGCAGTAGTAGTTTTTTACTGCGTCGTGTAATACGATTACATCTCGTCGTTCCGGCCTCGAAACAAAATTTTCGTATGAGCCTTGGCAGTATAGCATAATGGACTTTTGCAAATTGATGGATTCAGTATTGATGAAGGTTCAGCTTGTGCTTTCTTCTGGAGTTTCGAGTCAATTGGTAGGTTAGATTAGGTGCAACTGATTTTGTTTTGATACGTTAAGAGAGTTCCAGCGTAGTCACTTACCGCATAAAAGCTTTGATGATGTCTTCTACTACAGGGTATGGAAGCCACGAAAAGTCTCCAGAAAGTCAATTGAGACATAGAGATATCAATGCTAAATCAGAACTGATACAAGAAAAAGTTAACGAGAGAGAAGATCTCTCGAAAACTGGAAAAGTGAACCCGTTGCTTCGTTTAGAAGCCTTTGTTATGCCGATTGTTTTTACATTATTGGCGCTATTCACTAGAATGTACAGGATTAATGCCAATAGCCATGTTGTTTGGGATGAAGCTCATTTCGGTAGTTTTGGTTCATATTATTTAAAGCACGAATTTTACCACGATGTTCACCCTCCATTGGGTAAGATGTTAGTTGGATTTTCAGGTTATTTAGCTGGGTACAATGGTTCATTTGATTTCGCTTCCGGTGCAGAATATCCAGACTATGTCGATTTTGTTAAGATGAGAATCTTCAATGCGTCATTCTCTGCTATGTGTGTTCCGTTAGCATATTTCACAGCAAAGGCAATCGGATTCTCATTACCAGGCGTTTGGTTCTTTACAGTCCTTGTTCTTTTCGAAAATACTTACTGTACTTTGGGTAGATTTATCTTATTAGATTCTATGCTGTTGTGTTTCACTGTAGCATCTTTCTTCTGCTTCGTTAAGTTTCATAACGAAAGGAAAAAGCCATTCGGAAGAAAATGGTGGAAATGGATGTGTTTGACAGGTATAAGTCTAGGATGTACCATCTCAGTGAAAATGGTAGGCTTATTTGTCATTTCCTTGGTTGGTATTTACACTATCGTTGATTTATGGAATTTCTTAGGTGAGAAATCCATGCCATGGAAAACTTACATTAATCATTGGTTAGCTAGAATTTTAGGTTTGATCATTTTACCACTTGCAGTCTTTATGTGGTCTTTCTACATGCATTTCACTTTACTAACCAACTCTGGTTCAGGGGACGCCGTCATGTCATCTTTATACCAAGCCACTTTGATTGGAAGTGAAGTTGGTGCCGGACCTCGTGATGTTGCAATCGGTTCCTCTATAATTACTATCAAGAACCAAAAATTGGGTGGTGCACTATTGCATTCACATTACCAATTATATCCAACAGGTTCCCAGCAACAACAGATTACCGCGTATGGTTTCAAAGATAATAACAATGAATGGTTTTTCGATAGAGCAAGAGGTTTGGTGAATTGGAATGAAACTGAAACTGATGACGAATTTGTTAAAAATGGTAATTCTTACAGACTTGTTCACAGGGGTACTGGAAGAAATCTTCACACACATCCTGTTTTAGCTGCCATGACAAAGAGTGAATGGGAAGTTGCAGGTTATGGTGATCATGAAATCGGTGATCTCAAAGACAATTGGGTGATAGAAGTCATTGAACAAAAGAATGACGAAGATCCTGACAAAATACATCCATTGACTACCTTATTCCGTATCAGGAGTGACGTAATGGATTGCCATCTAGCTCAAACTGATAAAAGTCTACCTGAATGGGGTTTCAGACAAGGTGAAATCGTTTGTTTGAGAAATGCACACAAAAATGACAAAAGGACATGGTGGAACATCGAAACTCATGAGAATGAAAGGTTACCTGAGGCACCAGAGGATTTTAAATTTCCAAAACCTGGATTTTTAGAGAGTTTTATTCATTTAAATAGGGCTATGATGGCATCTAACAATGCCTTAGTCACTGCCGATGACAAGTACGATCCGTTAGCATCCTCAGCCTGGGAATGGCCAACCTTACACACAGGTCTCAGATTGAATCATTGGGGTGATGAAAACGTCAAATATTATTTGCTAGGAACCCCTGTATCAACATGGGGATCTTCCATTGCAGTGTTGGGATTTATGATTTACGTTGCAATTTTGATTTTAAGATGGCAAAGACAATACAGTGATCTAACAGATTCAACAGATTTGAACTTATTTTTAATTGGTGGGTTCTACCCATTACTGGGTTGGGGATTACATTTCATGCCTTTTGTCATTATGTCAAGAGTCACTTATGTTCATCATTACTTACCAGCATTATATTTTGCTCTCATAATATTCACATATGTACTTGAAGCATGCACGAAGCGCCTACTGAAGACCAAGTTTGGTAGAGTCAGCAGATTAATGATCTTTACCACTCTAACATTGAGCGTGACTGCTTGTTTCGCATATTTTGCACCAATTTCATTTGGAATGGATGGCCCAAAAGAACAATATGCATACTTAGGCTGGTTTTCAAATTGGATAATCGGTCATGATTTACAATTATAGATATATAAACCGAATTTTATGTATATGAAATGACTTTATTAGTGAAATAAAACGAAGTTGCACTCGCAAGCATAAAATAATCTCTCGAGCTAGTTATTTCACTAAATATCATGACGAACTTGCTGGACACCATCGTTTCTCACTTAATGGATGTGCCCATTCAAGATATACATATTTTTAGCTTCTGCAGAAATGCTTTGCTTCTTACCTACCCAAGCAAGAGGGCTCAGAAAACAAAAAAAGAGTTCTCAAGATGAAAAATTCATTTTGAATTGAGTAATTTAGGTCCAATTGAGCCAAGTTAGCTCTGCATTACATCTTTCTGGAGTCTATTAGTTAAGCTTGTATAATCTCAATTTTTGACGTTTTTTTAATGCTTTCCTGTGCGGATATATTTGGTAACATTTTCGAGTTTTCCAAAAATAAAAATAAATAGTAAACAACTGGTAATTTCATTGAGATCAAGCTGTTGATCTGCGTGGGATAAAATACTTCAACTTTCGCTTTTCTGTCGAGACACAGCACCAATTATACAAACCTGTACAGGATGAACGTATTCAGTCAGAAGAACTATTATCCTGTACCGTCCTCTGAGGTGATTACGTACAGGGAAAATTCTTCTGCCACGAAAAGAAGGTCCGTATTGAAGAGTGATATCTATGCTTTGATAGTGTTCCTATCGTCTCCAGAAGATAAAATTGATTATTCAGTTTTTTCTGATTTCTTCCTAATCTACAGGAATTTTATTTCTCCTAATGACTTATACGAATTGTTGATAATAAGGTTTCGATGGTGTATTAATGAGATCTCTGCGGAAGATCCCAAGAGACGAAAAATTGGTGATGTGGCATTGGTACGAACATTTGTTCTCTTAAGACATTCTATGTTAAATCATTTCATAGAAGATTTCTTACCAGATCACCATCTAAGACTCTCTGTCATTCATTTTCTAAATGAAGATTATACAAAATACCCAAAGATTATTACAAGTTCTATTGTGAACTTAAAAAAGGCATGGTGTCAATTAGCTAAACTAATTTGGGAGAATTTGCATTTTGACGAACCACTATCATCTGAATATGAAAAATGGTTGTCATATGAAATAAAGGATATTACAACGATACATAACAGGCCTAATCGACTGAGCATATACGCCATACAAGGCGCATCGAGTCCTGACTTCAGAAATCAGAGTGTTTTATCATTATACAAACCTGATGAGACTTTTATCCTACCGAAAACGACTCCACAAAAATCGGATAAAAGTCGACGAACTCCAACCATGCTACTATTTCCACAAGATAATTCCCAAGTCCCTCATGAAAATAATCCATCACCTGATGTAACAGGCAGCCTGATAAAACAGGAAAATACTCACAAAAGGACAATTAGTACCAATATGGGACATTTTTCAAAAATCATGAAAAATATTGAATATCCAATGTCTCCCGAAATTAATAACATAATACCACCAACACCTGCAAAGAAAGTCGAATTTATTCTCAATGCCTTCTATGAACCGGAAAATTCAACGAAAATAAATGAATTAAGTGATAGAGAAAATGGCGCTCAAGTAGATAAATCGCCTATAAAATTGAACAGAAGCTCCTCATCCTTGTATAAAGGCGCTGTTGGCCTATTAGCTAAGTGGACAAAAAATCATTCGGGTCCAAAACCAAGTGGTGAAAAACATGTTACAAGGAGCGTTCAATTTCCAAGTTCTAAGACTGAAATGGATACGTTTGTAAAGTATGTCATTTCTATATCGGCTCTCAGTAACCATAATGAAGATATCAACGAAATTATAAGCTCAGAGGAACCAAAATTTGACATGCTCAGTGCTAGAACCATAGATGAAGTGGAATATTTAGTCACTTTGGAAAATGACTTGTTCCAAAAGATAAATGAATCAAATATTCATATTATACCAGACATAAAAACTGAAACTAACGCTTATACGGAAAATGAAGATGGTGCATTAAAACCCAATCCAAACTTCAGTGCTATGGATAACTTAGATTTGTATCAGACGGTCAATACAATAGCTCATTCGGTTATTTCACTGTCAAATACCTTAAACCAAAGTTCAAAGAACTTGTACGTGCAAAACTTGGTTTCACCCTCCAAAATCAAAGGTGATATTAACTCATCACATGTATCTTTCCTCACTGGCAATGTGACTAGCAGTGTTGTCGAAGAAAACAAATTGCAAAGAACACTAGAATACAATGATGGGCCTCAAAAATTGGTGTTTCATGACTCCACTAAGAGAATGTCTGGACCGAAAGATTTTGATTCAGACTTCAACCAAACAAAATCAAGGTTTTCTCCAACGTACAAACTAGACTCTTCTTCTCCCTTGAAAAATGTGCTATGTGATCTAGAGGAATCATATGCAAATACAACAGAGGATGGTTCTAATTCCTATGTGTCGACCAGAACCTACGATTCTCAACTTTCCTCCTCAAATGAAGCCAAAGACAATAGTAACAATGAATATAACACCAACAATCCAATGGCTGATCCGCCTGAAGAATCTCCAGCTCTGAAAAAGAAAGAAGGCTTTGAAAACCTCAGAGAATTTACATTCGAAGATGATCAAATAGTAGATACACCCGAACCAATGGGAAGCCTGCATCTGGATGATAGTAAGTTACAGACCCCAGTCACGCAAAAAATATCAACAGAGACAGCAATTAGGCAGTCAAGTGGTAGAATTAGTATCGCGAAGAGACATACGGCCACGATTAACCATACAGCAACCCCCATTGAAAGAATAGAAAGTTTTATTGCGGAGGACCCAGATTTAATGAAAAAGGAGGATATACTCAATAAAAACGAAAGAAAACTAATAAAACTTGAGGAGATTCTGCTCAAAAGAACTTCACTAACACCAAGCGTCGCGACTAGCAAGTTATTTAATTCGAGACCAGCGAGCCCGAACAAGCTAGCATATGAACACTCTAGAGTACGTTTATCTATGGCGCCAAGTATGCAGTCTATAGTCAGTGGTAGTTCTATATCCACAGAAATAAACTATATCAGTCCTCCGAAGGAAAATAATTTAAAAGAACGAAGTTCAAACAACAAGCTGGATAAAGGTATTATTACAACTCCGCATAACTATTTCTTTCCTACCGATAGTGATGATCTAGATAATGCATCTCCAGAAAAAGATTTTGAGCAATTGAAAACCAAATTCTTAAATACAGACACTACTGATAGCCCTGATGTAAGCAAAGTAGCCGAAAATCGCATCTCAGAGTTTCATACCGAGCTCAACGCAACTGCAATTACTGATGCTGAGACAACTGAAGATAAAATTAACAAAGCCAACTTGGAAGAAATTGCTAATATGCCAGATGAATCCATGCACGATGACCCAGTAACTATTGCAATGATGAAGTTGGAGGGTATATACAAGAAGACTGGAATGAAAGAAAGTAAGAGCACCCCGGATTTATCTGCGCTATCCAAAGAGAGAAATCTACTGAATATCACCAATGAATCTCCTTCTGCCTCTGTTTCGGCAGATAAGAGAAAGTCACTAATGTTAGAGAGAAGAAGACAAACAATAATGAACATTCCAGTCAGCGTCGAGAACACACCACAGTTGGTAACTCCAATGGCTGAAGAGGGAGTTTTACCTGGCCAAATTCAAGATTTAATAAAAAGCTATAAATTGCAAGATTCAAGATTATTAGTTGCTAATAACACTAGCCACATACCATTTATTTTGATGTACGATTCCAAAACCATTGCCGAACAGATGACTCTTGTGGAAAGGGAACTGCTGACTGAAATTGATTGGAAAGACCTCTTAAACTTAGAAATCAAAAACGAAACGCTTCAAGCGGATAGTTGGCTGCAATTGCTTGCCCAAAATGAAACATTGTCTGGCATTGACCTTACAATTTGCAGGTTCAATCTAATTGTAGATTGGATTGTTTCAGAAATTGTCCTAACGAGGGACGTGAAAATGAAAAGGAATACCATCCAAAGATTCATACATGTTGCGGAACATTGCAGAAAATTCCAAAATTACAACACATTAATGGAAATTGTATTGGCGTTGAATTCTGTCACAGTACAAAAACTCGTTAATGCATGGAGACTAATTGAGCCTGGTGATCTGTTAACCTGGGAAGAATTAAAGAAAATCTCATGCCTAGATAACAACTATGCTACCATTCGTGATCTATTGAACTCCGTAGACCCTCTTGTGGGCTGTATTCCATTTGTAGCCGTATACCTGTCCGACCTATCGTTGAATTCTGAGAAAAAAGACTGGATTGAAGACGGAAAGATAATCAACTACAGTAAATTTGACACCAATGTTCAAGTTGTGAAACATTTCATTCAGAGAGTTCAATGGGCCAAATTCTACAACTTTACAGTAGATCACGAGCTTCTCAGTAAGTGCGTGTATATCTCCGCACTCTCTCCGGAAGAAATCAAAGAATTAAGTGCATAAATATGAATATATAACAAGCCAAATCCATTACTTTCACGTCTAAACTTACACATCTACAATATGACAGTTAATACTCTTTCTATATACAATTTTATGACTATTGGATTGATATTTTCGAATTTGGTGAGTTCCGCAAAACTGCCGAGTTTAAAAATATATACAGACACATCAAAACTTTCAGGCTGTTAAGAAGGCTT
This sequence comes from Kazachstania africana CBS 2517, assembly GCF_000304475.1. Classification (NCBI taxonomy): domain Eukaryota; kingdom Fungi; phylum Ascomycota; class Saccharomycetes; order Saccharomycetales; family Saccharomycetaceae; genus Kazachstania; species Kazachstania africana. Next base: position 139,617 of record NC_018950.1, on the reverse strand, counting down.
TGTAGTCAGTAGAGCCTTTTTATACATTGGGAAGTTACAGGGTATGAAAGCTGACGAGAATCTGCCTCCAGGACGGAGGAAAGATGAAGACACACTTTTTGACATGGATCTTCTTGACGATACAACCGTTAGGAACGATCCTCTACAGGGCCATTACAATATAAGAGACGAACAAAGGGATTCGACACATGTATTTCCAGAGGAAGTTATAGACTTAAATGATAATATTGAGAATGATGAAAATCCGTTTGAGTCACAAGCTTCTAATGAATGGGAACACGGCAGATTCGATAACTACAATCCAGAGTTTATGGGCTCAACCAGGCCCACAGGTTTCTTCTCCAGACTTTTTGGGAGGGGCCAAAAGTCAGTATCCCAAAATTATGAGATGAACCAATATAATGCAGTGACAACATCTGAACACAATGACAGTTACATGGATTCCAGAAATCAATTCAACATGAAAGTGTTATTCAATCGTTACATATTGAGGAAAAAGAGCAGCTCCACAGAGGCTTATGGTCCCAGGATGATTCATATTATTGATAGAGCAGCAAATGATACAATGGGCTACGTTGGCAATTATGTCTCTACAACAAAGTATAACTTTGCGACCTTTTTACCAAAATTTTTATTCCAAGAATTTTCAAAATATGCCAATCTGTTCTTTTTATGTACTGCAATCATTCAACAAGTTCCTCATGTATCTCCCACAAATAGGTACACGACTATAGGTACACTTTTAGTGGTCCTAATTGTTTCCGCTATGAAAGAAATTATCGAGGATGTGAAGAGAGCCAATTCAGACAAAGAATTAAACAATTCTAAATCTCAGATCTTTTCAAAAGATTTTGGTGGCTTTGTAGAGAAAAGATGGGTTGATATTAAAGTTGGGGATATAATCAAAGTGTCATCTGAAGAGTCCATTCCAGCTGATATAATTGTTCTATCATCTTCGGAACCGGAAGGCTTGTGTTATATCGAAACTGCTAATCTTGATGGTGAGACAAATCTGAAAATTAAACAGTCAAGAGTAGAAACCTCCAAATTTATTGATGCGCAAAAAATTGGTACAATTCATGGTCAAGTAAGCTCTGAACAACCAAATTCTAGTTTATACACATACGAGGGTACAATGAAATTCAATGGAACTACTATTCCGCTTTCTCCTGAACAAATGATTCTAAGAGGTGCTACATTAAGAAATACAGCTTGGATCTTTGGTTTAGTCATCTTTACAGGTCATGAAACCAAGCTAATGCGTAATGCTACTGCTACACCAATCAAGAGAACTGCTGTTGAAAGAGTCATTAACAAGCAAATTATAGCTTTATTTGGTGTATTAGTCGTTTTAATTTTAATATCATCCGTCGGTAACGTTATTATTAGTACTGCTGGCTCCAAACATCTATCATATTTATATTTGGAAGGTACTAACAAGGTCGGTTTATTTTTTAGAGATTTTTTAACATTTTGGATTTTATTCTCAAATCTAGTACCGATATCCTTATTCGTCACCGTTGAGTTAATCAAATATTATCAAGCGTACATGATAAGTTCAGATTTAGATTTATACCATGAACAATCTGATACAGCAACTGTTGTTCGTACTTCCTCTTTAGTAGAAGAATTGGGTCAGATTGAATATATCTTTAGTGATAAAACAGGTACTTTGACAAGAAATGTAATGGAATTTAAATCATGCTCCATTGCCGGCCGTTGCTACATAGAAACTATCCCCGAAGATAAAGCCGCATACATGGAAGATGGTATAGAAGTTGGTTATAGAAAATTTGATGAATTAAAAGAAAAGCTACATGACGCTACCGATGAAGAATCTAGTATAGTTGATAGCTTTTTGACTTTATTAGCCACATGTCATACCGTCATTCCAGAGTTTCAGGCGGATGGATCCATCAAATATCAGGCAGCTTCTCCAGATGAAGGTGCTTTGGTTGAAGGTGGCGCTCAACTTGGCTACAAATTTATTATCAGAAAACCAAACTCAGTAACTGTGCTTTTGGAAGAATCCGACGAAGAAAAAGAGTACGAACTTTTGAACATTTGCGAGTTTAACTCAACGAGGAAAAGAATGAGTGCACTATTTAGGTTTCCAGATGGGTCAATCAAATTGTTTTGTAAAGGGGCTGACAGTGTTATCTTAGAAAGATTAGATGGCAATAACAACATGTATGTGGATGCAACTTTGAGGCACTTGGAAGATTATGCTTCAGAAGGACTGCGTACTTTATGCTTGGCAATCAGAGATGTACCAGAAGAGGAATATCAGAAATGGAGCAAAATTTACGAAGCAGCTGCAACAACACTGGATAATAGAGCCGAAAAACTGGATGAAGCGGCAGAGCTCATCGAGCGAAATTTGGTGCTTATGGGAGCCACTGCCATTGAAGATAAACTGCAAGACGAAGTACCAGAGACTATACAAACATTACAAGAAGCTGGTATCAAAATATGGGTTTTGACGGGTGATAAACAAGAAACAGCCATTAACATTGGTATGAGTTGTCGTTTATTAGCAGAGGATATGAATCTATTAATTATTAATGAGGAGACCAAAGAAGACACAAGAAAAAATATGATTGAAAAATTAAATGCTCTACATGAGCACAAATTATCTCCTCAAGAGTTGAATACATTAGCTCTCGTCATCGATGGGAAATCTTTAGGGTATGCTTTAGAACCAGATCTTGAAGACTTCTTTTTGACTATAGGTAAATTGTGTAAGGCTGTCATTTGCTGTAGAGTTTCTCCACTTCAGAAAGCATTGGTTGTAAAGATGGTCAAGAAAAAAACAGACTCTCTACTTCTTGCAATTGGTGATGGAGCAAACGATGTTAGTATGATTCAAGCTGCTCATGTAGGTATTGGTATTAGTGGTATGGAGGGTATGCAAGCGGCACGGTCTGCAGATGTTGCTATTGGTCAATTCAAATTTTTGAAAAAATTACTAATTGTTCATGGAGCTTGGTCCTACCAAAGAATTTCTGTTGCAATTCTATACTCTTTCTACAAAAATACGGCGCTATACATGACCCAATTCTGGTATGTTTTTTCAAATGCTTATTCAGGTCAATCGATTATTGAATCGTGGACATTGAGTTTCTATAATGTGTTTTTCACAGCTTTACCTCCTATCGTAATCGGTGTCTTTGATCAGTTTATTAGTAGCCGTTTACTTGAACGCTATCCACAACTTTATAGATTAGGTCAGAAAGGACAGTTCTTCTCAGTAAAAATTTTCTGGGGTTGGATTGCAAATGGTTTTTATCATTCTATAATCATTTATGTCGGCGTTGTGTTCTTTTATAGATACGGTAGCGCCTTGAATATGAATGGTGAAGTTGCTGATCATTGGACTTGGGGCACAACTGTTTACACAACGAGTATATTGGTAGTATTGGGAAAAGCTGCGCTAGTTACAAACCAATGGACGAAATTTACTTTGGTTGCTATTCCAGGTTCCTTTGTTTTTTGGCTAGTTTTCTTCCCAATCTATGGAAGTATATTCCCTTATGTCAACATTTCCAGAGAGTACTTCGGTGTTGTCTCTCATACGTACGGATCTGGTGTGTTTTGGTTAACCCTGATTGTTTTGCCTGTATTAGCGCTTTTAAGAGATTTCTTATGGAAATACTATAGAAGAATGTATCAACCCGAAACATACCATCTTGTTCAAGAAATGCAGAAGTATAACATCACTGATTATAGACCTCATTTACTTCATTTCCAAGATGCCATCCGAAAGGTTAGACAAGTCCAAAGGATGAAAAAGCAAAGAGGGTTTGCCTTTTCACAAAGTGAAGAAGGTGGCCAAGAGAAGATAATAAGAATGTATGATACTACCCAAAAGAGAGGGAAATATGGTGAGCTTCACGATGCTTCTGGTGACCCATTTAGTGACAGAAATGCTTTTGAAAATCATCTAGGTACAACAACAGAAAGCATTGATCTTTTGGAACCAGACAATCCTTTTGCAGAGGATAGGGACGGCTCCACTGATCTAGACAATATGTCATTCGAATTATAAATAATTTTTAATGTATGCGAATGTAAATATATCATATATTTGAACGTTAATGTGATATCCATAGATTCAAGGAAATGCAAATTTATATCAATTCCCCTCAGCAGGCTTGCTTTTGTGTCTTCTGGGCCGCTGCAAAACATGAATATCTATGCATGACATGACATTTAGTACTGGTTTATATTTAAACTTGATTTCTGGTTTTTCTTCAGCTGGTTGCATTGCGAAAGGGTCTTCTTCATCTTCTTCCCGTTCAATGAGAATATTTGGCTTTCTGCTACTTGCAGAATGTTCAACTAGAAGTAGCCGACGATCAGGTCGTACTATCAAAGGAGGTAATATAGATCTATACTTGGAGAAAATAAGGTAGTGTCTTAATTGGGACAGTTTTCTTACATCATTAATAAAAATATCAAGTTCCCAGTTTTTTTTAAAATGCAATTTGTATTTGAATTTCGAGACTCTCGTTATAGTCTCAACATGTGAAGCAATGAATTTATTACTTTCTCCCTCCGTTTTACTCACAACATTTTCTTTATAAGGCAGACTATTGCCAATCCTAAGTTTTGCGATGATTTTATCCAAGATTTCTGGTGAGCTCACTTCGTATGCAATAAAAATCAAATCATTCCTAATTTCTTCACAAAGATTCCTCATATCATATTCAGAGAGATATAATCTGACGTTGGGAGACTTTAAAGATACTATAGAATTGTTTGACAGAAGGGGCGCTTCAAATATTGTCTTGGACGAATTATTTTCCAAGATTCTCTTCCTATTGATAAATATACGTAGTGGCAAAACCATGTTATCAGAAATCTTAACAGTTGCTACGTTGAGAACCATCCTTTCTTAGTAGTGTGTACCTCTTTGGATTTATGGGAAGGTGTAGCTATCAGGTTTACGCATTTTTTTCATTCCAACTTGATTCGGATTACTATGAAAACCATACTCAGATACAGATTTTAGCATATTTAAGAATATATATACTAATAGGTCATTTTATTTCATTATATATTATCCCCAGACTAGTCGTTTGAGTACAAGACAGATACTGAGCAGAAAAGCAGAAGAGATAATGTCGTAGAGGACGTAACGATACTTGGAAGCGAAGGTTACTTTTTTCCTTGAGAGGATCAGAGAATCCTCCAATGTGAAAAGATTTTCAAATTTTCTTAGTATTTCCTTCTGTTCAGCAACTCTAATTTGGCAGACACTCATTCTATTTTCCAATTTTTCAAGTTGGTCCACTTTTGAAGTAACAGCTTTCGTTAACTGAGCTTCGAAGGAATCTACAAGTGTAGAGTTGAATTCCTGTCGTAACATTTGGAGATAGTCATCTCTTACTAATACTTTGAGGCCTATTACACGATTTTTCAAGTCTTGCAAATCACGAGTAAGATTGTCGAAATATTGTACAGTCTTTTGTAAGTCAGCCTCCCTTTTAACTATAGTATCTTTCAAACTCGTCTTAATCATATATTCAGCTTTTTGCAGAGTCAATGTTATATGTCTTTGATAGTAATCCATTTCACTCTTATTTAATGGTGGTTTTAATTCTTTACTTTTGGCTTCGGAGCTTACATTACCTTCACCATAGACAGTGTCTTCCGTGGAATCCAATGGACCAGATTCAGAAGAGGAGTAACTGTTAGTCCAGGGTCTTATATCTGATCGAGAGAGATCCAAACTACTGCTAGAGGATTCACTGTCAGAGCTTTCTGGGTCACTTGAACTTATACTATCAGATAAAGCTCCATACGAAGAAGAATAATTTGGTAATGACATCCCTGCAAGGTCTTCGGATGTATCGTTGCCAGAACCTTCCAAATCATGATACAATAAACTTTGTAGTGATCTTTCTGAAGGGTTTGATTTGTCTATCAATGAGCGTTTATCCTTTTTCGATGGACAATTGACAATCTTTGCCTTAAATTTAACGGGCCTTCTACCAAGTTGTAAAGATGAGGAGGCATCTATTGATCTCAAAAACTGATTAACTAATCTCTTATTGTCATTATTGAAAATTTCTGAACCGGATCCATCCTTGAACAGTTTATTCTGATGTCTGTGTTTGTTATTACCGAATTTTCCAGACTGTCTTTGATCGTGCGTACAGACGTGAGTACTGAATATGCCTTGAGCCAAAGATGCAGAACTTGGCTTACTCCCATCTTGCAATAAACTACAGGGGAGCCCTTGCTTCGTTGTTGTTGTTGTTGTTGAAGTAGCAACTCCACCACTTGAATCCTTCTCCTTTTCAGGCATAAGAATCTCTTCAGCTGGAGATTTCAATTCAGTATCAAACATGCATTCACTAAACATGCCTGCAGATACAGGCGTATAGTCATTTATACTGGGACGTCTGCCTCTGTGACGAATATGATGTCTCTCCCTTTGAGGCAGCGAAGCTAGAGTCCTCTCAGAACTGTGTCTCACCAAGACAGGCTTATCATTAATAGCAATACTGGGTAACTTAATATCTTTGTCCACTGGAAAACCACCTCTCTCTAGTGGAGAGTGACCAGACTTCTGGGAAACATGCTCCGGATTGGTATGTTTTCCTCTCTTACCGTGCTTGACCGACGAAACCCTCACTGCCCCATCCAACGCGACCTTCTCTCCACCACCATTCTGGGCATCCTCTATCCTTGCAATCAACAGATCCATCACTCACTGTACCACTTAAATACAGTCTCAAACACCAACTCATCATCGCCATCGCCTTTATATTCAGGACCCTGAACCGCATTATTCAAAAAACGGACCATCCGGGTAATGATTCTCGTTTCAGTCTCGCTTCTTCTTTTTTTTTTTTCTTGCAGATTTAGAAGAGATGTGGAAGAGCATACAGTTGATGCATCGAATGAAGTGGCCATAAAATCACTTAGTTGGGCTGGTATCGGTTTATTTTACTCGTAAATTTACCAATTGAACACAGATCACTCGTATTTTTTTGGCTTTTCTTTTGATTTATAGTCAACTATATTCTCGATCCATTGAATTCATTAGGATCAATACGGGCTTGTTTGATTCACTTTAAATTGCATCTGATACGTGATCTGGCGTGAAATAGTACTGCTGAATATATGTCCTTTGAAGTTGGCACCCGTTGCTGGTATCCTAGTTCCGATCTTGGTTGGATTGGAGGAGAAATAACCAAATACGAGCATACTGATCATCTTTATCGTCTCGAGCTGACTTTAGAAGACGGTACCGTCATACCGATCGAGACTGAAACTTTGGATGCTAGTACTACAACAGTGACGGAGAATGCTGATTCAGTCTTACCACTACTGAGGAATCCCCCGATCTTGGAAGATACCGATGATTTGACCTCTTTATCTTATTTGAATGAACCTGCAGTGTTACACGCTATAAAAAAACGTTATTCTATGAAAAACATTTACACGTACTCTGGTATTGTGTTAATAGCAGCAAATCCGTTTGACAAGATTGACGGTTTATATACAGATGATATGATTCAAAAATATGCTACTCAGAAGAGGGAAGAATTAGAACCTCATATCTTCGCTATTGCCGATGAAGCTTACAGGGAAATGATTAATAATAACCAGAATCAAACTATCGTGGTTAGTGGTGAATCGGGCGCCGGTAAGACAGTGTCTGCCAAATATATCATGCGTTATTTTGCCTCTCTGGAAGAGGATGCCTCCTCTAAAAAAGGCGATCTTCAACATCAAATTGAAATGTCTGAAATTGAACGTAAAATCTTAGCAACAAATCCTATAATGGAAGCATTCGGTAATGCAAAGACAACAAGAAATGATAATTCTTCAAGATTCGGTAAATATTTAGAAATCTTATTCGATAACTCTTCAAAAATTATTGGTGCTAAAATTAGAACTTATCTATTAGAACGTTCAAGGTTAGTTTTCCAGCCAGAATCTGAAAGGAATTATCACATCTTTTATCAAATGATAATGGGACTTCCACAACATGCCAAATCACAATTGAATCTGAAAGAACCAGAACATTATTACTATTTAAACCAAGGTAATTCAATGATAATAGCTGGTGTTGACGATAAAGAAGAATTTCAAACAACTTCCGATTCCCTCGCCTTAGTTGGATTGAACAAGGATGTCCAATTGGAAATCTTCAAAATATTAGCATCATTATTACATATCGGTAATATAGAAATTAAAAAGACCAGAAACGAAGCGTCATTAACTTCAGATGAACCAAATCTCATCATTGCTTGCGAATTATTAGGTATCGATCCTTCAACTTTCAGTAAATGGATTACAAAGAAACAAATCAGAACCAGATCTGAAAAAATTGTCTCCAATCTAACTTATGCACAATCGCTCGTAGCCAGGGATTCTTTTGCCAAGTTTATTTATTCTGCACTATTCGACTGGTTAGTCGAAAACATCAACGTCGTCCTAGGATCTGAAGATAACGCAAAGCAAGCCAAATCTTTAATTGGTGTCTTGGATATTTATGGGTTTGAACATTTTGAAAAGAATTCATTTGAACAGTTCTGCATCAATTATGCTAATGAGAAATTGCAACAAGAATTTAATCAACATGTTTTCAAATTAGAACAAGAAGAATACATACGTGAAGAAATTCAATGGTCTTTCATTGAATTTAATGATAACCAACCATGCATAAGTTTGCTTGAAAATAGATTAGGTATCTTCTCATTATTAGATGAAGAAAGTAGACTACCCTCAGGTTCGGATGAATCTTGGACCGATAAGTTGTACCAAACTTTCAATAAACCTCCAACGAATGCAGTTTTCTCCAAACCTCGTTTTGGCCAGACTAAATTTATTGTCAGTCACTATGCACACGATGTCACCTATGATGTGGAAGGCTTTATTGAGAAAAATAGAGATACCGTCTCAGAAGGGCACATGGAGGTACTACATACCAGCAGTAATGATACTCTTCGTTCAATTCTGGAAAATTTAACAGCTTTGGAGAACGCTTCTCAAGAGTCACCAAAAGAAGAAAATAACAAGTTAGGCGGTGTTGCGAGGAAAAATATTCAAAGGAAGCCAACATTAGGATCAATATTCAAACAATCTCTACAATCTCTTATGGAAACTATCAATTCCACCAACGTGCATTATATCCGTTGTATTAAACCCAACGCTGAAAAGAAAGCTTGGTCATTTGATAATTCAATGGTTTTATCCCAGCTACGTGCTTGTGGTGTTCTGGAAACGATTAAAATTTCATGTGCCGGCTTCCCGTCAAGATGGACGTTTGGTGAGTTCTTTGAAAGATACTATTTCCTTGCAGATTTTTCCGAATGGTTACCTATAATGAGCAACCAAGCCCGAAATGAGGAGGATTTGATAGCATTCAATGCTAAGATTTTGGAAAAGACTATAAAGGAAGAAAAGTATCAAATTGGTAAAACCAAGATATTTTTCAAAGCAGGCATGTTAGCGTTTCTGGAAAACTTGAGAAAGGCAAAACTTACTTGGTTATGTGTCATAATCCAAAAGAAGATCAGGGGTAGGTTATGTAGATTGCATTATTTGAAGACGCTTGAATCTATTAGATCACTCCAAAATCTTGTCAAGACAAAACTTGTTCGTGAAGAAGTCATTGCGCAACTTAAATTGAGGGCAGCTACGTTTATCCAATCTTATATCAGAGGTAAAAACACATATTCGCTTTACAGGGAAACTCTAACGGGCACATTAAAAATCCAGAGTAAAATAAGATCTGTTTTAGTCAAACGAGAACGTGAAAGAAAACGTAGAGCAAATGCTGCAATTTTTGTTCAACGTAAGATTAAAACATTTAGACAAAGAAATAAGTTTATGCAGTTACAGAAGAATGTAATTACAGTTCAATCCTTTGTGAGAAGGGCACAAGCTATGAAAGAATTCGCGAAATTAAAAGAGGAATCATTAATAAAGTGTTCGCCGGCTCTTTTACTTCAGAAAGAATTCATAGAATTTGTTAAGTTGCTAACTGAAAGAATTAAACAAAACAAAGAAGCTAATGAATATGTAAAACAACTAGAGGGAAATGCTTCCATTAAGGCCCTGTTAAACGATACCTCCTTTGAGAATATTCAAGACATGATTGAAGAAAAGAGACTAGTCATCGAAAGGAAGAAGGAAGAGATCAATTCTTTAATGTTCATGAGAAATTCATTCAAAAGCAATGCAAAAGCAGTGATAGATATTTTTAACAAGACAACAGACGACAATCTAAACAAAGAAGGAGGTACTTTTGTCTCTCCAAATGTTAATAAGATTACTCAAGAGCTCCAGACATATCAGAAACTCATGAAGAAACTACTAGACGGGTCAACCGGAGATAAATCAAGAAAGTCAGTTGGCTTGCTTGCCAGTACTGGTGACCAATTAATCCCACACAACGCCCCAATTCCATGCTGTAATGATGATTCAGCAGATTTTGTGGCAAGGATCTCAGATATGAATGAAGAAATCCAGAAATTCTTTAATGTAGCTAATGGCATAAGCGACGATAATCTGAATGAAAGTAGCACTTTAACACTTTCAGAAGTAGTTATTTCAGTAATGGAAGGCTTCTTAAACAAACATTTGCACAGAGAAGGACATTCATTCACCGTAGAATTTTGTAAAACATTCAACGAAAGAGTGACGATGACTTTAAACGAGAAAACAGACACAGCTTACTTTTTCTGGTTAAAAAATTTCTCGAGTATTTGCTCTTATCTCTATTTTAAGGATGAGGTGTTAAGCAAATGTTCCCTTTTAATGGAGATAAAAAGAGAGTTCAGTACCTGTTTGGTAACTCTTTTCGAATCACATCTGGATAAGTTGATAAAAAGCTTTAACGAAGAAGTATCCTCGTCAGATATTTTATTCAATACAAACCACAGTTCTAAAGATGTTCAAACAAACAGCACGGAAAAGTTGATTTACTTTTTAAATAGAACATACGGCAAGATGGAATCAAATGGATTAAATCCTAGATTAAAGAATGCTGTATTATTACAACTATTCGGTTATATTGATTCCGTTACATTCAACGATGTTTTGACGAAAGTATATGAGTTGACGTGGCAAGTTGGCTTTGAATTAGATAAACACGTCCAAGAAATTTACAGTTGGTGTAACGAAAAGGAGATTCGTGTATCAATCGTCAGGTCATTCCTACCATATTCAAGACAATTGGCTAAGGTTCTCCAACTTAGAATTTCCAACTTACAAGATCTCGGAGTGGTTCGTGAGTTTTCATACTCCTTGACTCCCTCACAATTGCATGCGATATTAAAAAGATACAAACCAAGTAAATATGAGTTTTCAATCCCTGCAGAGGTCATGAATTATCTCACAAACATCGTCAAGAAGGATAAACTGGTAAGATCAGATACCAACATTCTTCTATCCACCGGTCTTAGACGCATTGCTGATGTGTCAGTACTTATAGAAGACAGAAGCACTCTTTCTGAAATTGTTGATCTTCATGAACTAGACATGCCAACCATCAAACACTTACTGCAATTACAGAAGACAAACTAGGATATCCAACATATACACTAAGTAGAAAACTCTTTATAGACACACTCAACACGCATTATAGCAACTATGCTTTCTATTGCATTTCTCGATGACATCGCAGATCGACATCGCTTTGAAAATCATTTTAGAGAAATGGCGACTTTGACAAGTGTTTACACGAAGGAACGCCCCTCAACGTATTTTAAAGCAATAGACCACTGCATTATAAGACAGCTTATAGCCAGTTCTTCAAGCAAATAAAACTATTAGGTAGTAGCTACTATTCTATATCAAAGAAAGTGGTTTTTGTCCTGGCTGAACCCTGCTGGTTAATCGTTTCCCTAATTTTTAGTCGATTTTTTTCATTATTCGACCCAAACTTGAGAATCTGGGAGTACTACAGATTAAATAAAAGTTCTAGCTAGTTGATTATTACATATTTGTTCCACAAACTACATTTTGCGGGCTAACAGATCGATCTTGGCTTGCTGGCCTACTGAAAATTACTTTACCCTCAAATGAGGCATTGTTGTCATTTAATTCAAAAACTATAAAAATCACTATTACTTTCACAACCAAACAAAGATAATGCAAGAGAGGAAGATGTTTGCCAAGGCAGCTGCTCACGCATCTGTTCCTGGCGTAAAATACCCTGTTCAGTTGGATTTATCAGAGGTTAAATTTATCCAATTTAAAACCGCACTCTATAAATTACAGGAAATATTAAGGCTTCTAAATCTACTAGAGAAAAACTTGAAGAAAAGTAAGGATGATAATGATAATTCTAAGACTATACCGCTTATGAACTATATTCTATTGCTATGTGAAGGTCCCATCTTCAATGTTCATCCTTTAATAAGGAAAAGATTTAATCTACTTCTTGAATTCAAGACTGTTAAACTAACTGAAGTAGATCCTCTACTATCTACAGATACTATCAGTTTGGATTATAATTTCCCAGTTATTACGAGTGACAATTACAGTTATGTGAAAGGACATATATACAATGAAGATTTGCAATGGAAGTTGCTAAGTTCATTGAAAGTAATATCTCAAAACTCTCTGACTATTTATAATAGAAAACTGAGACAACTTCAATTGGAAAAATCGAGTATTATGAGGAAATACGAAGCTAGTGGGATTAAAAATGGTTTTCAAGTCCACAACTTCAAGATTAATTGCATAGAAGATTTATTAAGGCCCAACGAAATGTCTCTAGCTTTAGAATTAGCTGTCTTAATAAAAGATATAGAAAGGGATACCACTGACAAATCGTTTCTCAAACTTCAATATCAAGTACTGCATAAATTTATCTCAATAACTAATAATAAGGTACTTCCTGTCTTTAAGACATTCTATAACCAACTGCAAAAATATTCTACCAAATCGAATAGTTCCAAAAGCAATAATAGCCTTAAAGATTTTTTCCCTAATAATTCTGACTTCATTATAAACAGAATCTACACATTTCTACTTAGAATGTATCATTTGCTAAATATTATGATCAGTTTTTCCAGACAAATATATCTACCATCAAGAACGTTCTTTTACTACGATACCACAAAATTGAGAGCCAAAAATGTTTATGAGTATGAACAGGTCTTAGTAGATTTAGATAAATTTTGTTTAATTGATTCTGAAGATCCTGACCAAGATTTTTCTATACGTGACATCAAACATCTTTTAGAGAAGTATTCAAGTACGGGCATTACCTTCCAAGCTAATATAAATGCTGGGAATAGTAATAGTCCTAATACAGTTATATCATTACACCAAGAATCTGTCTTGAAGTTTACTGGGACTTTTAAGAGCTACCTAAAGATTATAAGTAGATGGTGCGTCACGTGGAAATTTATTAATGAGAACACAAGTATTAGCAAATTGGAAAGGCAAACTACTTCACAGCTTGAGAAAGTGCTAGATGAGAGAAGAATTGTCGACAAATTATCATATCTAGAGAAACAAGATAAAATGAAGAGAACTGATTCCTTAACTATTGGCTCCACAGATTCGTTTCTTTCTCCTTCACTTGACTCTGCTTTATCGACTGCTCCATCAACACCTCCTTCTGGCAACTTAACATCAGATGAATTAAGTAGGAAATCATCAAAGGAAACGAGTTACATATTCAATATGAATTCACCTTCAATGCTGTCTCCAAGGAAACTGAGTAGGAATCCATCCATAAACACATCTTCATCTATTAATACCTCCAAAACGACAATAGTGAATAGAACCATAACGACAGGATCGTCTGGTGCTTCCCCCAAGATATCTCCGCAAGTTTCAAGAAATGGGTCACTTATTGAACGCCAATCAGGCGCGCCTAAGCGTATACGTGGCAGGCCAAGATCTAGTTCGCTGCAGTCATCATTTGCCAATCAAAACAAAATATCGACAGTAAGGACCAAGACAAATGCTGTTTCTTATCCTCGTTCGAATTCGCTAGAAGTAGATGCAACATTGAACCAAAGAATTGTGCAGCAAACTGTGCGACTACTTGTGAATAATAAGCCAATTGAAGAAAAGAAGAATCAGGAAATTCCAAGTTTAAAACAAGAACCTGAAAATGAAAGAATCAATAATAACAAAGCAAGATCACCTTTATCAAATAAAACACATAAAGCAAAGACATGTGACGCCCTTAAATCACCTATATCAAATGGTACAAGAATTGGTAATAGTTCACTGTCAGTACAGATATTAGCGGGAGAAAAACATTCCAGTAATCCTTCACCAGTAAAGAAAAAAGCTGATGAGGATATACATGATCGTGCTGTGAACAATTTGGTTCAGATCGAAGAAGATATTTTGACTTCTTCACATGCTGAAAAATTGATTTTCGCTGATTTTGAAAGTGAAGAAGGTGAACTTCAAACAATTTCCACCAGTGATACGGTCAAAAAAGTTAGGTTTACTGGTGTACCTCCCATGACAGATGCAGAAAATCCGAAACCCAAGAGAAAAGGATGGTACAAAAAGCCCGCAGTATTACACTATCCACCAATTCCTCCTCAAATCTCCTTGATTAAGAACAGGATTACTCAAGAAGGTATTGCGTTTAGGACTAGTTTGAGAGATGACTATAAGAACTACAATGATCAAGTCAAAGAAAAGAAAACGCGGAACTTTTCCGCTGATAAGAATCTTGAGAATGAAAGTTCTAATGAAAAGAGGACCTCAATGCTTTTTAACCTAGATGGGGGTCTAAATCCGTTCAAGGAATCTACAAGCCAGCGTATCGCTTCTAAGATACGTGATAAGTTAAGGTCATAGTATTAACCCATATAACTTCTATCATCATATATTAATATCATATATATTTTCTGAATTTTAATAGTATTCTTTATGCGATATGCGTTTTTTTTAAAAAATAGTAGTGGAGCCATGCACACTTTGAAATTCAGGAACAATCGCCAATAATAGCTAGTATACCGTTGAGGATGTCATTTACATCGTTATTACCTCCTCCAAAGCGTGAATCTAAGAGAAAGCAGGTGGATGTAAAGAGAGTTGAAGCAGAGAGACTACTGAGTGCTTTAAACAAGGACAAGGTTATCGAAGAAAGTATCGATGAGCAGAAAACGAAGTCAGATCCAGCGATTCAAATAGCATCTCAAGTTAATTTTAAAGAATTTGTTCCACTTCGACAGCAAAATTTTGGATTGGATGTACCTTTGCCTTCACAGGAACGGATCGACGAGACGTATAACAAGACTAGATCATTTCTTCAAAAACTAGTATCTAAAGATCAACAGAAAAAGCTTTCCAGTGTCAATAAACCAGATACAATAAATATAAACTCTCAAACTATCCAGGTAACAACAAGGCAACAAGATCCTTTACAGCCAAATATTCATAGGAAGTCGGCAAAGATCTATACTCCACAACTATTAGAAAATAATGCGCCAATACCTACACTACATACAGAGGCTGAAAAACCATCGAAGGAGGAAAGAGAAAAATGGAAAATACCTACCTTCGTATCACAATGGAAGAATCAGAAAGGTTATACTGTTGACAGGGCCGGATTTGGTACGAGGACAGGTGAACCAGGTGGGATTAGTGGCAAATTTATTGAATTGTCAGAGGCTATAGAGAAAGTCGACATGGAGAAGAGAAGAGAGATTCAGTTGAAGTATGAGGAAAAGAAGAATTTAATGGAGAAAGAAGTCAAGATAAAGGAAGATAAATTACGTAACCTTGCAGAGAGAGCAAGATACCATGGAAGGAAACAAGATGGACATGTCAAGAAAGAGACTTCAGTTGTCGAACAAAGTAGTAGAGGTAATATTCTTGTTGAAAGATTGAAAGAGTTGGCCTACAGAGAAGGTCGTGACGTTTCTGAGAAGGTTATATTGGGTACTGCGAAAGCCACAAAACAACCGGAATTAAATTACGATTCCAGGTTATTCATTAAAGGTGCAAGCACGCAGAGAAGTGAAAACCAAGTGTATGATAATCCGCTATTTGTACAGCAGGATATTGATAGTATTTACAGGACGAATCTCAATAAATTGGATGATATGGTGGAAAATACGAACGATGAAGGGAGTGTAATGGATCGTGTGACAAGAGAAGTGAAAGGTGGACAACAAGAAAGAAGTGGTCCGGTCATGTTCACCAAGGCAGAGGATCAATTATCGAGTGATAAGAAAAAATCATTTGGATTAGAAAAAGAATCAAAATAAACTTGATTATATACACATATCTATAATTCATCGTTATCATCTTCATTAACGTTGGTAAAATCATTAGTTAATACGGAACTACTATCAGCCTTGATTAAAGATAAGAATTTTGCATTCCTTCTAATTGAGTACTGCTCAATTTTTTTTATAGTACCGCTGACTTTAATGGGGTTTATTATCAAATTTGTTATTTCATTTATCTTACTGATAGTAAAAAGAGCAGTTAATAGCAGATCGGTGTCTTCTCTATGACATCGAAGTATGCCTGTTGATGTATTATTTGAGAAATATTTCAGTTGCAAAAGCGAATTGACCTTCCCATAGCCATAATCACCCAGATTCAATTGCAACGAACGTCGTATCTCTTGCAATATCGATTTACTAGAGATATCTGGAGGTGAAACTTTGTGATAACTTAAAAGTATATCTTTCTTGGTGACAAGTTCATCTTCAGATATCTCAGTAGGAGGGAACAGTATTTCAAAAAGAATGTATCTACTCTTCAAACGAACCATAATGGGGGGAGGGAGGATGCGCTACGATGAAACAGACTATGATCTATCCATCATCGAGATGAGCCTTTTCAAAACCAACACTAATTTAAATTTTTCAGTCCATTTCGTGCCACGTGATGTATATACATGTATATAAAAGTATATAAACTTGGAAGATATTCATCAGAAAATGAGTTTCATGTCTCTCCAATAAAATGGGAACACTAAGAGGAATGGAGATATAGGCGTGTTGATTCTTATGCAGTGTTTGATATGACCACAACATGTGAGTGGGGCTCGTGATTGTTAAATCGGTTTTTGGCCTGTCTGATAGTGTGAATTGAGGTAGTATCACAAAACTGGCATGGACAGTTTCTGGAATGGTACTGATTCATCTACATATACTCTAGAAGCCTTCTCTCCACCTGAAATGTGACGCTACATGTGGGTTGCTTAATTTGCCGCTGAACGTCTTCCCCACTTCAAAAGGAAATTTCTAATGGACGGGTAGCCATCAGGATTTTTTTCTTTGAAGATATGTCATCCGTTCGAGTTCCGCGTGAGACACTTTTTAGTCTGAGAGGGGAGGAGACACTAAAAAGCAAAAAAAGGAAACTAAAGGAAATTTTGAAATTGCAAATCTCTTCCATGGATCGCTATGTCCTCATTGTCCTAAAAAACCCTGAACTCCGTGTGACGCAAAGATTGTTCGATGAGATGCTTTTCCACTATTTTACCCAAAAAAATCGCTTATCAATGTTCTACGTAAATCCGTGCAAACTATACTCTCCCTACTTATTATTGTTGGCGTTGCACAGAGGTAATAAAGCCTGCGGACTATTTGCCTCACTCCGTAGATGTTAGGATTTCTCGGCGTAAATTATTAATCATAGCCATTAACCTTCTAATTTAGAATACGGATAATCTGATATAAATAAAATTAATGGAGATGAATACAATCAGATTTCTTTTTATTCTTAATTATTCTAAAAAAATCTAGCATACTTACAAATTGCAACTAGTCCTTCAATTGTACTTAAAGGATACTTATTAAGGTCAATTGAAATATTGTCGTTAAGTTGGAACTAATAACTTTATTGTAAGATTACACAAAAACATCAGAACTTTTCTCGTATTTCATGGGCATATCAAGTGCACATCCTAGTAATAGTGATTCCAAAATGTCGGTAAATCAAAATAGTAGGAACTCTTCAATTCCTAAGCTAATGATAACTTCAGATGATGATTCATTTTATAGGTGGAAAAAAGGTTCTGCTTCTAATAGTGAGTCTAATATCGATGAACAACTAATACCTTCTCCACCTTTATCTCCAAAAATTAACAATATTCAATGTAGAGATAATAATACAATATCGAATTTGCTGCTGAGATCTTCTCGTACAGATAAGAATATACTTAGTGTAGTGAATCATATTTGGAATCCCAGATTATCTACAAAGAACAATATCAATCAAACTTTGAATTTTCTTTCAGAGTATCGTGTATTCGAGAATAACAACGAAGATAATCGTAGAAGAATCGTATCGTCATCACCAAGAACTAACAGAATGATGACTTTCTCCGATAATGAGAAAAATAACGGTGGTCTTGCCTACCAATTGAGAAGAAAATTAGGTGGTAAAAGAGTATCTGATAATGAGGATTTCAATTACCGTAGTAGGATAAGAAAGTCACCAACTCCACGACGTTTATTAAAACCAAGTCATCCGCACCATCATTTACAATCGCCAACGAGGGCAAGGCATATTTCGTCACCATTAGCATCATCAGCTGTAATTAATACCGCACCACAATATATTCCAAACGCATCATGGGAAAAATTGCCAGATTTTTCGCCACCTTCATCCACATTACCTCCAAATAATAATAAAGTCTTAAAAGTTGAATGGAAGGGATCTCCCATGGATTTATCCCGGGATCCCTTGAAATATAAATTACATCCAGCCGAACTGAATTTAGCTCAAATTTTAAGATTGCCATGTGATCTGTATTTGGATTCAAAAAGAAGATTATTCTTAGAAAAAGTTTATAGGTTCAAGAAAGGATTGCCATTCAGAAGAACAGATGCACAGAAGGCATGTAGAATTGATGTAAATAAGGCATCAAGACTATTTGCTGCATTTGAGAAAGTTGGGTGGTTAGAGGATTCAAATTTCAAGAAATATTTGTGACAAAAATAGCCAGCCAAAAAAGGACGTTTAACATTAATTAATTTTTGTTTATTATTCATATGTAAAGACACGTACCCTTTCTTTAAACATCACGAATGAATATTATTATTATTATCTTGAAGGGAGAACATTTATTATTCACTCCCTTAGTACTGACAAATCAGGATCTTTTATCACAATTGGATTTGACGTGTATTTCGTACCCTGTATTTTATTCCCAGTTAGATTCAACGTCTCGAAGATTTTTTCGACGTTGGAATCAATGTATGCGACTCTCATATTTGATGATTGAGCAACTTCAGGTTTTGTTATCTCTCTAATTTCATCAATTGAACAATTTTCTTCACTGAAAGTGTACAAATTTTTCAGTTGTGAAATTAACAACCTCAAAGTATCATCAATTGGTTTTAAAAGGTTAATTAACTCCTTATCTGCATCGAATTTTTTCAAGGTCAATCCTTCAATGACAATTTTCTTAAATTTACGCACTTTTTGAATGGTTGATTTAATCTTTTTAATTTTATCTTTCAAAATCAGATTCTGATTAATCTTTTCCTCAATTAGTTTTATCTTTTCATTGAGTGCAACTTCACTGTCTTTGATTTGCTTGTCATCTACAACTTCTAACTCATTCTGATGTTTCAATCTGAATACGTCATGAACAATTAACTCTTCGGGTACTCTTAGGACGTTTCTGAGTACATATAACTCCAATTTATCGAAATTTTTATCCACCGTATACTCCAGCAGAGACTCCAATTTAGCAATTCCAACTTTTATCTCTTCCGAATAGTCCAATCCTTCTACTTGTGACTTCTTCAATAGATATTTCTCCATTGCGGCGGTGCATTTATACATAATGTCATTTACAGTGTTTATTATATCGTCCACCAGAGAAATGGGGGGGTACTGCAGATGCTGCGTCAGCAGCTCAGTGGACTTCAACGTAGGTGCAGACATTACCGAAAACCTCGAGTTCTTATGATTTCAAATCTGTCAACCTTTATGCCAAAATGGTTTGTTTATATCTGCGATCTCTTATTTATTTTTTTTTTTGCCCTGCCCTCAACTGTCCTGGACAACCACAGACGACCTACTATGACACTCGAACACTACTGCAATCCAGTCTATCTTCAACCAGCGGAACCACTTGCTCTTGTCATGTGTCCTCTCGAGAGTCGATTTCAATATGCCAACTTCTCACTTTTATATCAACTTCAATCTAGCGGACACAACGTACATAGTGATTGAAAATTTTTCAATTTGCCGCATGAAAAAAAAAAATTGCATTAAGAAAATTTTTTGGATGCTCATCGCTAAATACCTTTTAGTATTAACAAGTAAGACATCAGGTTATTGAGTCGAGTATTCTGCTTTTGATATCTCTGGATCTAGTTTAAGAATAGAGCTGTATTTTAGTTTTTCGAAGTTCACTGTTGTTTCCCTCCCTCCTACTAAGTGATTAGACGAATCGAGCTGCTATATTTTGAGTTTTAGATTTCAAAAGTTCTTTTATAACAAAACAGAATGGATATTGCTAAACCAGTCGGTTCCGAAATCACATCTGTTGATTTCAGTATCTTGACTTCCAAAGATATTAGATCTCTTTCAGCCAAACAAATTATAAATCCAACTGTCCTAGACAACTTGGGTCATCCAATCTCTGGTGGTTTATACGATTTGTCTCTGGGTGCATTCTTAAGAAACTTATGTACCACCTGTGGTCTCGACGAAAAGTTTTGTCCAGGTCATGTGGGTCATATCGAACTACCTGTACCTGTTTATAATCCTCTTTTTTTCAACCAATTATACATATATTTGAGAAGTTCATGTCTTTTCTGTCATCATTTCAGATTAAAATCTGCTGAAGTCCACAGATTTGCTTTAAAATTGAAATTATTACAATATGGTCTCATTGATGAATCTTACAAATTGGATGAAATTGCTGTAGGTGATTTACAACATTTGATGGATGAAGCTGAAAATGATGAAGCCATGGAAGATAACACTTTGAATGGTGGATCTGTCAAAGCCTCCGATACTAAAAATGTGTCTGCTCAATGGTTAAAAGAATTGAAGAGAAAGCGTACTGAATACGTAGACTTGGTCATTGCAAAAGCCTTATCAGATGGTAGAACCACTGAAAGAGGTACTTTCACTGCTACCGTTAACGATGAAAGAAAAAGATTAATCCATGAATTCCATAAGAAAATATTGGCAAGACCAAAGTGTGACAACTGTGGTATGTTCTCCCCAAAATTCAGAAAAGATGGTTTCACAAAGATTTTTGAAACTGCTTTAACTGATAAACAATTAACCAACAACAGAGTCAAAGGTTTCATTCGTCAGGATATGATCAATAAACAAGAGCAAGCTAAACAACTGGCTGGCCAAGATATTGACAGTGACAAAACTTTTGATATCGGTAGAAACCCGGCTTCTAAACCAAAGACTGGTTCTACATATATTTTATCCACCGAAGTTAGAAACATTTTAAATGCTGTTTTCAGAAAAGAACAAATGGTTTTACAATATATTTTCCATGCTAGACCAAACTTATCCAAAAAATACGTTTCTGCCGATGCATTCTTCATGGATGTCGTTGTCGTTCCACCAACTAGATTCCGTTTACCTTCCAAATTGGGTGAAGAAGTTCACGAAAACAGTCAAAATCAATTATTATCCAAGATTTTAACTACTTCTTTATTGATCAGAGATTTAAATGATGAAATGTCTAAACTACAAAAGGATAAGGTATCTGTCGATGACAGAAGAATCATTTTCAGTAGACTAATGAACGCTTTCGTCACTATTCAAAATGACGTTAACGCTTTTATTGATTCTACAAAGGCACAAGGTAACACCAGTGGTAAGGTCCCAGTTCCAGGTGTCAAACAAGCTCTTGAAAAGAAAGAAGGTCTATTCAGAAAGCATATGATGGGTAAGCGTGTTAACTACGCTGCTCGTTCCGTTATCTCTCCAGATCCAAATATCGAAACCAACGAAATTGGTGTTCCTCCAGTTTTCGCAACCAAATTGACTTATCCTGAACCTGTTACCTCTTTTAACATTGCAGAATTGCGTCAAGCCGTCATTAATGGTCCAGACAAATGGCCAGGTGCTACTCAAATTCAAAATGAAGATGGCTCCCTAGTTTCTTTGATTGGCATGTCCGCTGAGCAGCGTAAGGCATTAGCCAACCAATTAATGACACCAACATCTCACAACGGTGCTACACATACTCTAAACAAGAAGGTTTACCGTCATATTAAGAACAGAGATATTGTTATCATGAACCGTCAGCCAACTTTACATAAGGCTTCTATGATGGGTCACAAAGTCAGAGTTCTACCTGGTGAGAAAACTTTACGTTTACATTATGCTAATACTGGTGCCTATAATGCCGATTTTGATGGTGACGAAATGAATATGCATTTCCCACAAAATGAAAACGCCAGAGCTGAAGCTTTCAACTTAGCCAACACTGATTCTCAATATTTAACACCAACCTCTGGTTCCCCAGTTAGAGGTTTAATTCAAGATCACATCTCTGCAGGTGTTTGGTTAACTAATAAAGACAGTTTTTTCACTAGAGAACAATACCAACAATATATTTACGGTTGTATTCGTCCAGAAGATGGACATGCAACAAGAGCTAAGTTGGCCACTGTTCCACCAGCTGTCATGAAACCAGTCCCATTATGGACCGGTAAGCAAATTATTACAACCGTTCTCTTAAATATCACGCCACCAGATATGCCAGGTATCAACTTAAAATCAAGTAACAAAATTAAAAATGACTATTGGGGTAAAGGTTCCAATGAAAATGAAGTCATTTTCAAAAATGGTGAATTACTATGCGGTATTCTAGATAAGAGTCAATATGGTGCTTCTAAATATGGTATTATTCATTGTTTACATGAAGTTTATGGCCCAGATGTTTCTGCCAAGGCATTATCCGTTTTAGGCAGATTATTTACTAATTATATCACCGCAACCGCTTTTACTTGTGGCATGGATGATTTACGTTTGACTGAAGAAGGTAACAAATGGAGAAAGGAAATTTTAAAGACATCTGTTGATACCGGTCGTGAGGCTGCTGCAGAAGTCACTAATTTGCCTAAAGATACACCATCTAATGATCCTGAATTATTGAAGCGTTTGGAAGAAATTATCCGTGACAATAACAAATCTGGTATTCTTGATGCTGTCACCTCTTCTAAGGTGAATACTATCACTTCTAAGGTTGTTTCCACTTGTGTTCCTGGTGGTACAATGAAAAAGTTCCCAGAAAATTCCATGCAATCTATGGCTTTATCTGGTGCCAAGGGTTCTAACGTTAACGTTTCTCAGATTATGTGTCTTTTAGGTCAACAAGCTTTAGAAGGTAGAAGAGTACCTGTCATGGTTAGTGGTAAAACTTTACCATCTTTTAAGCCTTATGAAACTGATGCCAGAGCTGGTGGTTATATTAAGGGTCGTTTCTACTCTGGTATAAGACCACAAGAATATTACTTCCATTGTATGGCTGGTCGTGAAGGTTTGATTGATACTGCTGTGAAGACTGCTTCTTCTGGTTACTTACAACGTTGTTTGACCAAACAATTAGAAGGTGTCCACGTTTCCTATGATAACAGTATCAGAGATGCAGATGGTACATTAATCCAAATGTTATACGGTGGTGACGCTATCGATGTTACTAAGGAATCTCATTTGACCAAGTTCAACTTCTGTCTGGAAAACTACGATGCTTTGTTGAAGAAATACAACCCATCTGCATTAATCGAACACTTAGATGTCGAGACAGCTTTGAAATACTCAAAGAAGTCATTGAAGTACAGAAAGAAACATGCCAAGGAAGCACATTACCAACAAACAGTGAAATACGATCCGATATTGTCCAAGTACAATCCTGCTAAGTACTTAGGGTCTGTTTCTGAAAATTTCCAAGATCAATTAGAAAATTTCCTTCATGACAATAGTAAATTATTGAAATCTCATGAAGATGTTAATGAAAAGAAGTTCAGAGCTTTGATGCAATTAAAATACATGCGTTCTTTAATTAATCCAGGTGAAGCTGTAGGTATTATTGCGTCACAATCTGTTGGTGAACCATCTACACAAATGACATTAAACACTTTCCATTTTGCTGGTCACGGTGCTGCAAATGTTACCTTAGGTATTCCTCGTTTAAGAGAAATTATTATGACTGCTTCTGCTGCCATCAAGACCCCACAAATGACCTTACCTATACTAGATGATGTCACTGATGAACAAGCTGATACTTTCGCTAAGTCCATTTCTAAGGTTGTCTTGTCTGAAGTCATTGATAAGGTTGTTGTTACTGAAACATCCGGTTCCTCTGTCAATAACGCAGATGCTCTTTCGTATGTTATTAACATGAAATTCTTCGATGAAGCTGAATATAATGATGAATACGATGTATCTAAGGAAGAACTACAAGAAGTCATTTCTACACATTTCTTACATGAATTGGAAACTGCTATTGTCAAGGAGATCAGAAAGCAAAAGAGAACTACAGTACCAGATGTTGGTATGGCTGTTCCAAGGTTGCAAGAAATCTCTGAAAGTACCAACACAAAGAGAATGGATGAAGATAATGATGATGAAGAATATCACAAGAAGACTAAGCAAGCTGTTTCTTATGATGAACCAGATGAAGATGAAATTGAAACAATGAGACAAGCTGAAAAATCATCCGATGAAGAAGATTTCAATTCTGACAAGGAATCCGACTCTGAATCCGAATCTGATGATGAAAGTGAAGAATTACAAAATGAATTAAATAAGACTATTGAAGATGCCAATAAGAACATGTCCAAGACACAACGTGACCGTCAATCTGCTATCATATCAAACCACAGATTTGTTGCTAAATACAATTTCGATGATGAAAGTGGTAAATGGTGTGAATTTAGATTGGAATTAGCTGCTGACACAGAAAAGTTACTGATGGTTAACATCGTTGAAGACATCTGCAGAAAATCTGTTATTAGACAAGTTCCAAAGATTGACCGTTGTGTTCACCCAGAACCAGAAAATGGTAAGCGTGTCTTGGTCACTGAAGGTGTTAACTTCAACGCTATGTGGGATCAAGAAGATTTCATCGATGTCGATGGTATCAGATCTAATGATGTTTCTGCTGTGTTGAAGACGTATGGTGTTGAAGCTGCCAGAAATACTGTCGTTAACGAAATTAACAATGTTTTCTCACGTTATGCCATTTCTGTTTCTTTCCGTCATTTGGACTTACTTGCTGATATGATGACTAGACAAGGCACTTACTTAGCATTCAACAGACAAGGTATGGAAACATCTACTTCATCTTTGATGAAGATGTCCTACGAAACTACCTGTCAATTCTTAACTAAGGCTGTTTTGGACAATGAACGTGAAGAATTAAATACTCCTTCAGCCAGAATTGTTCTAGGTAAGTTGAACAACGTTGGTACAGGCTCATTCGATGTTTTGGCCAAGGTTCCAAACGCTGCATGATTATCTCATACTTATGAACTAAGACTACCAAAAAATAAAAACAAGAAAATAAATAAAAGAATACTATCATATCAAATGGATCTTTCATCGTTTCCAAAAATTAATGGCAACAGCTGTAATTATTATCGGAGGGAAAAAAGCAACTACATGCCATTAACTTCTGCAACCCTGAAGATCACACACATTTTGTAAATTATACTTTATATACATATATTAAAACAAACAAGACTATTGTCATTCAGTTATTAATACTACATATAGTTTTTAATACTTGGATTGATATTGGAGCCATTCGTCATTATGTACGTAAAAGTGAAATTTTTGATGAAAAATTGACAAAGTTAATAAATCGATGAGATGGACAATCGATGCTTTGGTCAAGTGAGAAGAGAGTATCGAACGTAACAGTATATTCTAGGAATCATGTCTACTACTGTTGAAAAGATCAAGGCCATTGAGGATGAGATGGCCCGTACACAAAAGAACAAGGCCACTTCTTTCCATCTTGGTCAGTTAAAAGCCAAATTAGCAAAGCTTAGAAGAGAACTATTGACGGCGTCATCCTCCGGTGGTGGGGGTGGTGCTGGTGTTGGTTTCGATGTTGCAAGGACCGGTGTGGCCAGTGTTGGCTTTGTCGGGTTCCCATCAGTTGGTAAGTCTACGCTATTATCTAAACTAACTGGTACAGAGTCTGAAGCTGCTGAGTACGAATTCACAACTTTAGTTACAGTTCCAGGTGTTATCCGTTATAAAGGTGCAAAGATTCAGATGTTAGATCTTCCAGGTATCATTGATGGTGCTAAAGATGGTAGAGGTCGTGGTAAACAAGTTATCGCTGTGGCAAGAACATGTAATCTTTTATTTATTATTTTGGATGTGAACAAGCCACTACAACATAAGCAAATCATTGAAAAGGAACTAGAAGGTGTCGGTATTCGTTTGAATAAGACTCCACCGGATATTGTTGTGAAGAGAAAGGAGAAAGGTGGTATATCCATTACAAACACCGTGCCACTGACCCATTTGGATAACGATGAAATCAGAGCGGTCATGAGTGAATATAGAATTAATAGTGCTGAAATTGCATTTAGATGTGATGCCACTGTGGATGATTTGATTGATGTCCTTGAAGCACCAACGAGAAGATATATGCCCGCAGTTTATGTGTTGAATAAGATCGATTCTTTATCGATAGAAGAATTGGAATTACTGTATAGAATACCAAATGCGGTGCCAATTTCCTCTGGAAAAGAATGGAATTTAGACGAATTGTTACAAGTGATGTGGGACAGATTGAATCTGGTTCGTGTTTATACAAAGCCAAAGGGTCAAATACCGGATTTTACAGACCCCGTTGTTTTAAGATCAGATCGTTGCAGTGTTAAAGACTTCTGTAATCAAATTCACAAATCCTTAGTGGACGAATTCAGAAATGCATTGGTGTATGGCAGTAGTGTGAAGCATCAGCCACAATACGTTGGTCTAAGTCATATCCTGGAAGATGAAGATGTTGTTACCATTCTAAAGAAGTAGCCGAAATTTTGCTCACTTATTGTAATATATACACAGTATTTATATAACAATAAAACAGGATTAAGTTTTATGTCGTGCAGATGAAGTCATCGATCCTATACAATGGTCTTCATGCAAGTTTGGTATCGAGAATGTCTAGTTCTTACAATTGCTGAAACTGATCAAAAAAGAATATGCAGCCAGCAGTCTCCTATTCATAGCCTGCCGTTCATGACGTCAAAAAAAAAATTTAATGCAAATATACAAGGATTGTTATTTTAATAAGAATTTATAATGTTTACTATGTATATAGAGGTTAAAAATAGCCTATTCATACTTTTTCTTCAACAGATCGAGCTCATTTCTCAATCTTTCGACTTCCATTTCGTACAAATTCTTATTGTTTTGTAGATAGAGAATGTAGTCGACGGCTTTTTCTAGAATCATACTTTTGTTTAATCTTGTTGCAGTTGCTTTATTCTGTTGTTCTCTCTTGATTGCGTCACTTACTTCGAATGCAGTTTGTTCTGAGGCCACCCAGGGTATAATTTGTTGTAATTTGGCGATCTTTGTATTGATATTGATCCTATATCTTTTTTCGATCTTGTTATGTGCTTGTTTTTGTTTTGGGGTCAATCTTTTCCTTTGGCATGTCTTCACGGTCTCCAGAGTTTCCTTCTTTGCTCTCTTATT
This sequence comes from Kazachstania africana CBS 2517, assembly GCF_000304475.1. NCBI lineage: Eukaryota > Fungi > Ascomycota > Saccharomycetes > Saccharomycetales > Saccharomycetaceae > Kazachstania > Kazachstania africana. The sequence goes on along the minus strand of NC_018950.1, from coordinate 111,990 downwards.
GATAGTAGTCTTTATAAATTTCCTGTCATGACTGACTTCTTCCCTTTTAATTTCAGGTTGTCGGTAATCCTGGGACATGGTCTGGAACATGGTTGCGTCTGGAATTATTACGGAAGTAGCAGCAGCAGCGGCACTATTATTGTTGGTGTGAACGTTATCATTGCTAGCGACAAAACTGACATCATCCAAAGGTGAGCCAGTGAAAGAAGATGAGTTGGATGAAATGATAGTTTCTAATGGTTCAAACCAAGAAGAAGAACTTGAGGAGAAAGATGGAGATTCGGAGATGGTTGGCGTCTTATTCATGAGTCTATCATTAGAAGTAGTGATGAAATTATTGACGTTCTGATGCAATAGGAAAGGTTTCATGTCATCTGCATTTCTCGTAGAGAAATATACGTCATGCGATAGATCATTATTGATATTGTCATTTAAAGATTGTTGAAACATTTCATTTTCACTTTGGTGGAACGCATGTACGTATTCGATATTATTTACCATTGTCGATTAGTATGAATATAATAATAGTAATTACAGAAGAATGAGGGAATATAAGCAATTGAGATTGTAGTGAGTAGAAGTAAGTGATATTAGATGTGGAAGTAGAAAGGTACATAAGAATAATAAGAATGTAGTCAAGAAAGCAAGAACTTATATACATTTTTTTTTTGACTGTTGGTTGGAAGCAAACAATTTTTGACTACCATTTTTAGAGTATCTGTATGTGTCTAGTCGGTGTATTGAAGGCAAGGTACTACTTTGACTGTGAGGGAAATGATGAAGAGAATCAGTGCTAAAGAGTCTCTGTTGTAAGTCTGTTTGACTATTTTTGTTGTGCCTTCTCATTTTTTCAATTAAAGTTATGAAGGGGGAAAACAGGATTGATTGATTGCAAACAGTAAGTCAGGGTGTAAAAGAGGAAAGAGTGCATAGGTGTTCAGAAGCATAGACAAGACGTGTGCGGATTAAGTTTGATGCGCACACATCATTGACTAGCGGGAAGAATTTGTTTATAGGAGAGTTACTGCAAGGATGTCAACTACGACACATCTCCGACTAGTCTTGAGCAGATTGCTGCAGAACGGAATGGAAGTCTGAGCGTTTTCCCATTAATCAAGAGGCTAAGAGCAGCGGGGGTAGGCAATTGCTGGCAACACACTGGGGGGAGGTAGAATGAGTTTCCATTGACTGCATGAAATTCTGTACTTGCATTTAAGTTTTCCGCTGTCTGCTTCCCTCTCAAAACGTACAATGGAAAAAAAAATTTCTATATTCGGTAACTGTCACTGCCAAAAAATGAAAAGCCCATCATCTCCTCCTGTAAGAAGAGGAACAAGATAAAGAAAGAATGTATAGTATATGTATCGAGGAGAAACCAAAACCGTCTTGACGAGCGTCTTTCACCCGCAGCGGAAGAGCAGAACCCTTGGTCTAGCCTTGTAAAAACTCTCTTTTAGTCACGACAATTGCAATATCTATCTCCGGCTAACGTTTTTTATTTTTACACTTTTGAAACGGTAATTTTGCAGTGACTATTTACTGTAAAGATAGTACTAATCAATGGGGCAGCCAAACAAGACAGTCTTTTTTCAAAAGTGTGTATATATGTTCTTTCTTTTTTTTGTACTTGCAATAGCCTCCTTAACCAGATAGGTTCAAGAGTGTGCTACTTGTTGCTGCTGGCCACCGTTCCCCCCATAGAAACGACAATAAAAGGAAGAATACTTTCTCCTTTTCACCGTAACGTTCGTCGACATTGGATTGCGTCTGTGGAACAATCCCATGCAACGGAGTTTGTTCTTACGAGTCATGTATAAGAGAAAGACAGGCAGAAAGAGAGGAGTCTGTCCCACTCCCATGAGGGTTGCAGCGCAACTTCTTCGCGTTGTTTTTGCAAGACTAAAAAAAAATATGCACTGAAAAACAACGCTAAACGATGGAGGCATCTTGCAGCTCTGCCTCCCTCTCTCATTATCCATATGCAATGCGTACCTTCCCAGCCATAACAACCGCGGATGTGATTGAATATGTACGTTCTTGTGCGGTGGAAGATCGCTGCGAAGCGAAGATGCTTGCCGTAATGGCCTCCTCCTCCATTTACGGTGCTCGAGACTGTAAAATCATCCAAAAATTAATTACACTTTACATCCATATTTTACCATGTGATTGAGCCTTTTTCCAAAAACCTTCACTGCCAAATTTCTTTTTTTTTATCACTGAAAGGTTAATCTGTTAGACTTTCTATATCAGTTCCTTACGTCCCTTTATGTTTTTCTCGATATCACTTACCGTATCGAGAAATTATTCTTAAACGTTTCTTCACCTGTATTCTACTTTGCGTTAAGAAGCGACGAACTGTTGACTCCTTACTGCTGAAGTCTATTTCTCTGATTATTATCGACCATTCTTACTACACAAAAGATACTAGCGAATTTGTATGCACAAGCTTCTTCTTATCGCTGCTTCTTTCAAGATAAAAATTGTTGAACAAAAAAAGAAAACCTCCTTCTACTGGGAGAAGTGGTTACCACCATTTCCAATAATAATAATAATAATAATAATAATAATAATAATAATATTTATTCTAAAACTATTCTGTATAAGTAGAAAAAGATTATATGTGAGTCATTATCGTTTAAACAGTAGAGACTTGTAAAGTGTTGGAGTGACCTTCACCAGCCTTGAAACCTTGAACAGAAACGTAAGTGTCACCCTTCTTTAAGATACCGAATTCAATGGCTCTTTCAATACCGAAGTTGATTCTAGCTTCAACATCTTCGGTCCAGTCAGCAACAGCTTCCTTTTCGTAGACGAATGGGAAGACACCTCTGTATAAGTGAGAGAATCTAGCAGCTCTTGGGTTTCTGGTAACTAAGATGATTGGACAGTTTGGTCTGTACTTAGATAATAATCTTGGAGTGTTACCGGAAGTAGATAAGACAATGATAGCCTTAGCATCTTGTTCGAAAACAGCGGCGACAGCAGAAGCAGCAACAGTTTCAGTGGTAGAAGTTGGCTTTGGAGTACAGTTTCTAATGTCATCGTATTGTGGTAAGTAAGCAATGGCTTGTTCAGCAATGACAGCGGTAGCAGCCATGGTTTCAACAGCGTTGATTGGGTAGTTACCCTTGGCAGTTTCACCAGATAACATAACACAGTCAGCACCATCTAAGATAGCGTTACCAACATCGGAAACTTCAGCTCTGGTTGGTCTTGGGTTGTAAGTCATAGATTCTAACATTTGGGTGGCACAGATAACTGGCTTACCGGCTAAGTTACACTTGGCAATCAATTTCTTTTGGACAGCTAAGACTTCTGGAGCTAAAATTTCAATACCTAAATCACCTCTAGCAACCATAACACCGTCAGTGACAGCTAAGATTTCATCGAAGTTGTTAACACCTTGTTGGTTTTCAATCTTAACGATGATCTTGACGTCCTTACCGTCTTCACCTAAGACTTCTCTGATGGTTAAAACATCTTGAGCGGTTCTGATGAAAGAAGCGAAGACCATGTGGACACCATTCTTGACACCGAATCTTAAATCAGCCTTGTCCTTTTCGGATAAAGCTGGTAAATCGACATCGGTACCTGGTAAGTTAACACCCTTGTGGGAACAGATCTTACCAGCGTTTAAGGACTTAACCTTTAAGGTGTTGTCATCAACGACTTCTAAGACTTCGAAAGATAAAACACCGTCATCAACGTAGATAACTCTACCCTTGGAGATAACCTTGGTGATGTTCTTGTAATCAACGTACATGACCTTGTCATCACAAGCCTTAGCGTATTTGTCATCAGTAGAGAAGATCATTTCGTGGTTTGGTGGGATTGGGTAGTCAACTTCGTTAATGGTGGTACCAGTTCTGATTTCTGGACCCTTGGTGTCTAAAGCAATAGCTAATGGTCTACCTGGGTATAATTCTTCAGACTTTCTGGCGTTGTCAATGACAGATTGGTGGTATTCGTAAGAACCGTGAGAGAAGTTCATTCTAACGATGTTTAAACCAGCCTTTCTTAAGTTGACTAAGACTTCTGGGTCATTGGTCTTTGGACCAATGGTACCGATGATAGAAGTTCTTCTTAATTCGTTACCGGCGACGGTTTGTAAAGTGGTTAATCTTTCTAATCTAGATTGCATCTTGGTTGATCGTATGAAATATACAAGGAAGTAAAGCAAGAAATAAGGCAAGAAGAAAGTGGTAGTAAGAAAGAAATACAGGTTTAAAGAAATTTTCTAGCGACATAGTAATCAGTTATATATAATCCCACATAGTTGATGAGGTCGTTGCGTCTTTTTTTTTTCATCAAACAAAATTTTTCACTTGACGGATGAATGTGATGCTAATGAGAGAAAATTTTTCATCTTCCAAAGGGAATTACGTGCTCCTTCAGACTGAACTTGAACTAGTGAGCGTTAAGCAGGTTTCTGCTGAAGTCAACGAACGGAACAAGCGAGTAGAGAGAGTGGTGGTGGTTTCTCACTGCACTGGAAAGTTATAAGTGCCGCTTGTTTTTTTTTTTTTTTTTTAGCTTTAAAGCAGCCCAACATTACCTGACAATGTGGATGATGAATGGGAATTCCATAGCTGGTGGACGATTGGCCCAGTGCAACGTCTTCTGTACAAGAAGATCCGAATCAATGCAAAATGTTCTTGTGCGTGGGTGTATGCGCTTACTGGAAAGTGGAATCTGGGTGTTTGGGTTGCACATTGTAGTTTTTTTTTTTTTTGTCTCATGTGATCTTTAGTGGAATGTGCAAGCGACAGAGCGAAGGGTTGCCACGAACACGTTCTAATCTCATCCACGTGATCCAGTCTAGTGGTATTCGAATACCTTGTGTCGTTGCAATCACGGAGTAACGTAAGTACGGTTGTATACGCTTGAGAGTTTGACTGAAATACGAGGTAGATCGTTATTTTTGTGGTAAATTGAATTGATCCAATATGTAATATAATGGTATCGGACTTCTGCGATCTGTAGTTGCCGTTTTCTCGTGAGCAATGTCAGAGAATTAACAATATAATGCTCTCTGTAGGATGAGCGGATACTTCTTACATTAGTACCATTCTGTCATCTTGGAACTAAATATCTTCTTGGTGTGTGGGCATGTCAATTCTTTCTCTTCTCCGATGAATCTACTTTCTGACGCAACGTGTACGACAGTCAGTAACAACACTTAAATACTGTCGTGAATACAGTATATATCTTCTGAGGTTAGCCTGCCATTTTCCGTGTAAGTAATTCAATTCTACTGTAATACTTTTAACAATTTGTCATCTCCAACACTCTATTCAATAACTATTTTCCACCTAGCAGTAACTAATTATAAATTTTTCAAAAATTAATTCGATCAAAATACGTATTATATGGATACTCCAACATTGAGAATAACCATCTTACACCGACAATTAACATATGAAGACTTCTTTTACTGGCATCTCATTACATATACACTTCTGCGCATATCTTATAAACTCCGCGATAATCCCAGTATTATAAAAATATCCAAACATATCGTATCCCAAAAAAAATTTGAGGACATCTTACAAATCGTGGATAACCAAACATCATATCTAATACACTATCTTCAATCATGGGATGGTTTTGGGCTCCACTAAGGCAGACAGCAGAAGAATCTGCAATTGGCACTACTTCTACATTTACTCAGGATGAATTGACATGTCCCGTTATGCATACCTCCTCGTCTCGTTCAAAAGACCAAATTAATTTACTTAACTATATGCCTCACGATTTAACCAAGGTACATGAAGGCCAGAAACTAGATTTGACCACACAGAGGACTATATCAAGCATTCCGAAAGGCAGTGAGAAGGGTAAATGGGAATATCCATCTGCTCAACAAATGTATAATGCAATGATGCGTAAGGGAAAAATTAACGGTAATGAAGGTGATGAGGATACTATTGAATCAATGGTTCAAATACACAATTTTTTAAATGAAAGTTGTTGGCAAGAAATATTACGATGGGAGAACAGATACGTTCAAAGGACGAATGTGCAACCGAAATTGTTGAAATTTATGGGTAAACCAGATAATTTGAGTCCTCGTGCACGCATGCACTACTATTTAAGTTATATTTTCCCAAATACATTTGCAAGAGAATTACCCTTCGACAGACATGATTGGCTTGTGCTAAGGGGCGATCCCAAGTCGAGAGATACTGATAATCCTGGGTATAGGAAAGTTAGATACGTTTTGGATTTCTATGGTGGTCCAGATGATGAGAATGGGTTCCCAACTTTTAGTGTCGACGTAAGACCTGCTTTAGACAATTTCGTTAACGCCAAGGATAGGATGGATGCATTTACATTGTCAATGTTACAAAAATATGTCCATTCTTCAAAAATGTTGAAAGATGGGAGTGTAAAAAGTAACGATAATAACCAAAGCAATAACTGAAGGAAAAATGTAACTAGTGCCTAGGAATGATCTCATCTTGTCTATATTTTTATTTGTGATTGTATATACACTAGTTTTTTTTTTTTTTGTAAATGATATGAGTTATTGAAGAGTACCTTTCCTGCCAACAGGCAAGACCACAAATGGCCCGCATCAATTTTGCAACTGATTCTAACACTACTACATAGTATATACTTCAATGCACAAACGTTAGAGTGGAGTTCCCAATGAAGGTAAAAGGATATAGGTAAGAACACTCGAAAATAATACTACGTTAGGAGCCATACGGCGGTTGCTTACAGAAGTTCTGCATATGAGTGTGTTGTAACGCTCCTTTCTCATTTCAGTATACAATGAACATCCTTCTCACGGAGAAAGTCGATGCTTCGCTTACGAGCCGAGTGGAAGGAACATCTACCTCGAAGACCAGCCAAGGACGTTTTAGGAAAAGCAAGTGCAAATGACAAGTTGCATTCCAAGACTACTACCACACAAAAGTATATTTATGTCTATATTTGTGTTATTGAAAACCATACTACCCTTCTAGTAACTAATGGACATGTGAAGTCCATAGGAATTTATTTCTTAACCCAAAATAGACATTTCGAATCAAATAAACGCTGGGAATCGATTCGGTAAAGCTCCCGCCCCTATGTGTATCAGGTCTCTCCTTTCTGACAGCTTTGAGACGGCCGCGGGTTTTCACTGCATTGACCTCTTTTCATAAAATTAACTTTTCTCCAATTTTAGATATAAAAGAAAAAAAAACAGAAAAATGACACGTTTTCTTTTCTTTTATTATCGGCCAGGTTTAAGTTTGTCAAAAGATTTGCTTAGCATCAATTTCAGATCGCTTGGAGAACTCTTGGTCGTAATTAAGCTTGCCTTGACTTTCCCCCAATTATGGTTTCTTTACCTTAAACAGTAAAGAGATAAGTTAAAAACTCGGTCTTCTCAAGGCTTCAGCTCCATTGGCTTCCTCTCTATAACCTGTGTACTTATTTTACTACTTTGGGTACCTTCTCTCGCCTGGCAAACCCATTGGTGGTATCAAAAGAAAGGAAAAAGACAAATTCCTTCCATGCTTCTATGGACCATATATCGCACTGCCAAGAACTCACCAAAGAATCGAATTCTTTTGCATTTGTAATCTTTAGCGGAATTACTCTTTACAGACACAATTTCCTCGTATATATCTATTTTTTTCTTTCTTACTTGATCCACACCGTTACAAGAAAGTGATTCAGACTTACCTATAAATTGGCTGAGACTTCATCAGCATTAGTAGCATAGACAACACTATTACAAATCCTGCCTGCAAATCAGAAAGAGGCACAGAGGAGCTAACTACTCTACAGCCACGAATCTCATGATTTTCGCTAGCAAGTCCGTAAACTGACTTCCCTCTAGAATTCTTACGGATCATTTTTGTCCAATCCGCCAGACTTCTCTCTCACGCGTCAAGCAAAAATTTTTCTTTCTGTCACGTTATTACCTTATTGGGTAAAGCCCACTAAATATCAAAGAGCTTCTAAGTAAGCAGTCTTCTCTCTCACTCTATTACTCACAGTAATTTGTACGAGACAAACGTTAGCTTCAGGGCCTTCGTTATCGTCTTCCCCGACCAAGGTACTCCGCAAACCTAGAGCACTCCGGTAAAGCTTCCGTAAGATAGCTTTAGCGGCGATGTAGCTGGCAGGGAATCTCGGCGACGTAGTCACTGTAAATGCCCTGAATTCCCTCGATCCAATTTCATAATAAGTGACAAAGATGGATCTACGTTTTATCCCAACTGTATTTTTACAGGATCGATCTACTTGGCTAGGAAAAAGCAATAAAATGCCGTTCCCACTTCGACCAAATAGTAGTATGGCTAGTTGCATCATTTGCGAAAGCAAGAGCTAACTACTCTCATAAATATACATATATATATATATATACCAATAACTGTCCTAAATATCTTTCTCATTTAATGTTAGTCTTGTCCTTACATGTTATTTCTTTTCTCGAACTTGGTACTAGACGTTACCATATTGTCGCTCTTTCATATACTTCCTACCTAATACAACTGCATACTTTGCATCTCTGCAAGTTTTGATCGTTCTACTCATTTTTTAAGCATAGTCTGTATATTAGTTCACATACTGGGTTCTGGGAAATGTCAATGTCACAGTTCAAGCGTCACTCGTTCGCTGGTTACGACGCTAATTCATCCCTCCAAAACATGGTCTTATTGGCAAGGACAAGAAGAAACATATCAAATATGAAAAACCAAAACCCAATCCTGATCAAAAATGCATTACGAAACCATCAGCAAACAATAAAAGAATATTCTGATGAATTTACAACTTTTATGCTCGATGCTATTTCATCCTACAATATCCCGCAATACATACATCCTCTATTTAACATAGATCATTGTCGAAGATTATCAATATTTAATTATGCAATGCATTCCCACATGAAATTGAATCTTTGTACTCCTGCTTTGTTTCTAACTTTCAATATTCTTAACAGATACATTTCAAATTTCGAAGTAAACGCTCAAGAACACCAATTAGTTGCTTTGACAGCCCTATGGATAGCTTCAAAATACTGGGACATCAAGTATCGTACCGTCACTCTGCATTCCCTGTCATCTGTCTGTGGCGGCATCTATACACGCAAACAATTCAAAGATATGGAGTTTCACCTATTAAAATCTTTAAACTGGACCATTTGCGATGGAATTACAATGGATTCTCTGATAGATACGAAACTCTTCGAAGAATTAGAGTCTCTCAATAAAGAAAATCAAGTTAATAATGCCTCTTCAAGTTCAATTGCAAACTTAAATGTAAATGAGATAAAGTTGGGTACAGTCATGCTTTGTGAATTGGCTTTTTTTGATGAAAGACTCACATTCGACAATGACTACTGTTCTATTGTCGAGGCGGCAATAAGCATTGTGATCTCATCTCTGAAGTTTCAGTATTATAACGAGTGGCAGAATTTAGAAACATTACATAACCATCCAAACTTGACTTCTGTTGCATACTCACTGCTAAACGTCATTACAAGCTATGAATTACTTGCACCAAGTTTTAAATCAAAATACATCTTCAATACAGTTGCCGGCCAGCCAATTACACCCGCAAATAAATTATTAGTCATTATGCTCAATTATAATACAAGAATTCAGCTAGAATCTTTCAGTCCTCTTCAAAATTATGAACTAACTGAAGGATCCTCAGAGAGTGAGTTTAGCTCTACGAGATCGAATAGCTCTCTTTTCGACCATTTGTCATACTCTACCAGCCCAGTCTGTTTTCCAACAAGGTCTAAGTCTGGGAGGTCTTCAGTTAGTAGTTTGCCAGAGGGCACTAACTTTGAATCCCCTTTAGAACCCAAAGTCTGGTCACTGTTGTCATTAAGAACTTCAAAATTGAGGCAAGCCTTCGTACCTCTAACACCTTCAACACCCACCTTATTCAATTTACATAATTCAAGAAAATCCTTTTTGAGGCACAATTTTAATAGACGAAACTCTAATGAATTACCAAAGTATGGAAGGAAAAGATTATCTGTTACTAGCATTGAATTCTCTAAAAAAGGCACTGAATCAAAGCGGGCGTATCTTTAACGAATATATATACCAGCATACTATGCATTTGTTGAAATGGACTCTATATAAAACTATTCAACGCTCTTTAAATAATGATATTCGAAAATTACAAATATAATATTGAAATTAATATTACAGTTTTTATTGGATATTCTACGACACTATTTATGCCTATACTTGTAACAATTATTTATATGCTGTTATATTCAGAATACGTTCGTTGCCATCCCGTAACATATCTTTTGCCACAAGCCAATCATCTTCAGAAGCAAGCATGACACGATCGCCATCTTCATCTCGATATTTTATTTTCGTTATCGTACCAAATGGATTGAGTTTCTTCTTAACCGTATCAAGTAACTGGATAAAATCGGAATTTAATTCAATCAGTATTGTATAAAAATCAGAGTTGAACGAAATTCTTATCAGAATGCAATTATCAGGAATGGAATTTTTATAAGTTTCTGACATTACTCTGTTGAGATTTTCAAAGTTAGACACTCTTTTCTTTTGCTGAGAAATTTGCCTTGGTAACAAATCAGATATGTGATTCGCTACTGGACTACTAATGGATGTAATACTATCATGCAAGTTGACAGTTGGTGACTTAGTTGATGCTCCAGAACTATAGGAGTGTTCGCTTATGGTACTCTTATATGACTCGCTTTTGACGTTACGAACAAGTGATTGGAGACAGGAAGACCAGTTATCCCTAGTTTCCTCATTTTTGAATTTCAAAAGAAATGTTCCTTGCTCCTTAACAGACTCCCAAGTTATATTTAAAGAATGGGTATTCAATGGATTGATTTGCTTCAAATTCATTATCATTATACGTCCTCTTAGGTCCAACTTTGGTTCAGAAGCTGAAATTAAAGATGCCGTTGACCCGCTATGAGAACCTGTCTTATTATTATTGCTAGTGCTGTTCAAAGTTAGTGAAGATGTGGATGCGCTAGTATTTTTCTTCTTTAACATCAATGAAGAGGATTTTCTTGGTACTATTTCAGAAAATAAGATTATAATCTTTTCAAAAAGATATACATCGAATTCTCGTTCGGGTTCATTAGAGTTATTTGTTGAAATGAAAACTTTATCGTAATACAGTAACTCTCCAAATTTCGCAATTCTATAACCCTTCCAATTAATTACTCTACCATAAAGTTTTTTCACAATTTGATGGTTCTCGGTCCTTCTCTGATTTTCATTAATACTACCGGCGATTTTCTTGGAGATATCAAGTGCAATTTCAAGTTCTTTGGCATTATTGTCAGTTGTAGAAGAATCAGCGCCATTTACAGCCTCATTGGCAGATAATAATTCCTTTAGCAGTAATGGATACCTACACAGTCTTTGGACAGGCTTATAGAGGAATGATTGCAATTCTAACTTATTGGTGATTATGAAATTGGAAGATTGTATCTTAGCTAAAGTTGATGTAAGAAAATCAATAGCAGCATTTTGACCAATAGACCAGGGCTCATAAATTTTGAAAAAATATTTCGAATGCATAAACAGAGCACCAATTCTTTGTTTTGGTGGTTCAACTAAAGCATTGATTTCCAGTGAAATCAAAAATCTTCTTTGGAAGTCTATAGCTTCTGATAAATTGGGGAAAAGCATGTATAATTCTTCAGATGTAATCAAATTGTAATCTAATAGTTGTTGTTTGTATTTGTCCAGTATTTCTAAATCGTGAACGTACTTTCTTTCTGTAGCCACAAATTCTTTGATAATTTTAATATACTCATCATCTTTCTTAGTATGATGCTTGGTATCTTTCGTAGTATTGTATGAATCTAATTCTTTATCAATATGAAGTTGTACTCTTTCAGATGATGGGAAAATTTCAGGCGCAGAGTCCATGAGTGTGGTGACAACGCTAAGAACTTTCATAAGCTGCGTTGTAGAATTTGCGAACACGTCTGATATTGTGAATAGTTCTTCATCATTAAATGCAAAATGTTTTTTACAACCCAGTATAAAATCGTAAATAGATTTTTTACAAATCTTCAGATCATCTGAAGATACGATGGGAACTTTGTATTGTGGTTTGACGGCGTTGAAGAGGATACAGAGGGGAGACCCCTGTTGAAATAATTGGGATAACTGCGTTACTGGATCACAATCCATGGAAATTGGCAAGATACCCATACTGAAAGTGAGCATAGTATCTTCCATATTTGTACTGGTGCCACTATTATTCGAACTTGAGTTCGTATATGTTATACCATCCATAGATATTTCGTCTTTAATGCTAATATTTGAAATAGAGCTCGAGCGAACCGCAGAATTCGTACTACTCATGAAGCCATCGTGGCTGTCTCTGACAGCAGAAGATATACTTCTATGACCCTGACCATTAAGCTTGGGGCTTTGTTCCTGCTGCTTCTCCAATAACTGCTGCTGTTGTTTCTGAGACAGTAACAATGATTGTCTTTCACTCAGTAGCTCGCTTGAAGCATATGCTAAATTTAAATAAGGTAACAACTGTGGTAAACGCTCCAACCTTCTCTTCACATTCAAACAAATATAATAAAGGGAATCCTGTGCCTTCACCGAGACATTCATGACATTCTGAGGTCCTTTATTTGACGACATTACATTGCCCTCTGAGACTGAAATTGTTTTCCTAGAAGCCTGTACAACCACCATTCTCAACTATTTGGCGATTAAGAAACGTGAAGACTCTTGGTAAAAAGTCGTAAACTATGAAGTTTCACTATAAATGTCTAAACTGGACCTCTCAAAGGACTGTAAAAGTGAGTGGATAACCTTTATGTCGTACCCTTCAACCAATTTATGTAAGATGGTTTGACTACTAAGATATTTCCATTTTTCTTTTTAAATCGCGAAACTGCCAAGAATGTCGTGCTATGTGATGAAACCTCGAAGATTAGTTAATATAAATATATATATAAATAGTCTTTATAGGCCACTAAAAACCGTTGATTAGGCCATTCCAGTATCGAATAGACTTGATTCTGCTTTTCTATATACAGTGCTTGCGGGGAGCGGCCGTGTACGTTACTTATTTTTCTTGCCCCAGATTGTTCTTTGAGCTTTGTATGTAATTTTATCGAATGATGTCCCCACTGCTAGGATACCACCGATGGTGGTGATACAGTTTAAGAGGAACGTAGACCATGCTTGAGAATATTGTTCTTTGTTGATGACCTTCAATGGAGAAGTTTCAAAATAGATGAAAAGACCCGGTATGCCACCTCGTTGATGCAAAGTTGTTGGATGGTCTTCGTCCCTACCACCTCTTAGAGGCCTCGAATGGAACGTTGCGCTGAACTGAGTGGTTTCTACGGGATCGCTCTTGTTGTTCAAGTATTCGTACCTTGTGGGGACAATTTCTGCGAAATATGAATACTGAATGAAATGACTGTCACGGTCTGGGAATACTTTACGTCCATCTAATGGATTAGTAGAAATCTTTGATAGGCCTTCGTTGTGGTTGTTAACGTAAGAGTTTTCGATTGGTTTACCGAAACTGAAATGGTGTATAATGTGATTGAAACTCAAACTATGTGTCTTATCGTACAATGACGTGTCATGAAAATGGGTAGCGAATGAGTTTCTTCTTGAATAATCCTGGTACGATTTGCCGGGAGCAAAATGGATATTACCTTGAACCCTGTTCAATCTGGCACTGCCTTGAACTCTACAACCTTCATTAAGATGTTCGTTAATCCTATCGACGTAACCTTCCGTTTCACATTGTTCGATGTTCTTACCATCGTAAAAGGCCCATCCGATGTTCAAGTATGCATCATGAACGTCTTCACAAGTCTGGCAACACACTTTTTCATTTGCATTCAATTCGTCATTTTTACCTTGATCCAAAGCACCGTAGCAGGAGCCACAGTAATCCTGAGGGAAATCTCTCTTAATTAGAGCCTCGTTCCCGATATTAAAACTCTCTGTGGTCAATGATACACCATTCGAATCGACTCTTGTCTTTGTTAAACCTGATTCCAAGAGATCTAGTTGAAGATCACCAGCATCGTCCAATATATCCAAAGTTAATAGGTCACAGGATATGGATGGGAAAGTAATGTCAAAATTCAAGTCCAATTCCAAATCATGGTCTCTATCGACAACCAACTTGGGTCTTGTGATGATTTCATTGAACTGGTACCATTCTCTCAGTAGCAGAAAACACGTCAGTACGACACACCCGATAGAGATCAACCCACCAGTATTCGTACGAACACGCACGTCTTCCTCCGTCTTATTAAAAGCATCAAATACCAGCAGCTTTGACCGTCTCATAGACATGTTATCTGGGGTCTCTCAAATCTATCCTACTCAAAAACTTTCAAATGAAACTGTCAAATCTCATCACAACCATTGCCAATTTGAACAACGAGAGTGGAAAATTCCACACCGAAATTGCAGTTTTGTATGTGGTGAACGGGTGTTCAGACGACATTGCGAACAAGTCAAACTCCATAAAACGCTTCATTTCACCTGGACCACATCCAATGAGGCCAATATCACCACTAATTGCCACCACCCGCTCAAGTGGGCAACCCGATGCCAGCCTATCCACCAGGCCAACTCGTATTATGCCTTTAAAATGGCTGTGAGGATCATCGCTTTCCACTCGCCAACTGGGATGAAAAATTCAATATTGACAGAGGAAAAGTTTTGATGAGAAACTTGAACTCATTTAGATACAGCTAACACCCCCGGCGTACTATCTCGAAGGTGAGCTTCCAGTTACTTGAGATTGTGTTAGTAAGCCTATATATAGAGAAAATAATCGAAGACAAACAGAGAAAGAGAGAGAGTGTGTGTGTGTGTGTGTATGCGTGATATTATGAGTGAAAATTCTACAAATGAACTTGACCAGCTGGTTAAGGCTAAAAATCTGGCAATGGACAATAATCCAAGGGAGATGCTGCCAAAAGTATTGGAAACCGCTAGTACTATGACTGTAATCGCAATAAATAGTAACAGTAGCGATATCAAGGCCATAAGATTGGCCCGTTTTTTCGCTTCAACGTTTGTTGATATAATGAATAGCAAAGAAATCTCTAAAACTGAAAAACCATTCATTGCCTCTCAGTATCTAGAGACTCTTTGGCTGACATGTTCTAGGATCGTCGATCCAATAGCTTACAAGTATACTATACTATCCTTAACGATTTCTTATCCTTTATTACTAGATCTTGTTGCAAAGACATCAAATGACAAATTGTGGACTCTTTTAACCAGATTCAAAGATAAAATAATAAAAAATTGGAGATTGAATCAATCTAATAAATTAAAACCAGAAATTTCAGACGATCTTAACGATGATTCAAAAAATATAGGTTGTAAATTAGCTACTGTGAAATTTCTTTCACAAATTGTCATCACTCAAACTGTCATCAATGATAATAGTCCCAACAATTCTTACCCCATCAGTATTACATCAGTACCAAATAATCATCCAGTCATCTCAAATAAACCTAAATTAGAAACTGAGGCTAAGAATTGCCTGGATCTCCTATTAAATTATCTAATTGAGGAACCAATGATGATCAGTTCTGCCTTTATTGGCGTTTTAAATTGTCTTTCCTTCATAATGAAAGCGAGATCACAAACTACAATCCGTATACTCTCTGCCCTATTGAGATTCAATGTCGACGGCAAATATCAATTGGATGATAAATCTGCTGTTAACTATAAACTATCCAAGAGATTTGTAGAACGTTGTTATAAAAATTTTGTTAATTTTGGTATAAAGAACCAATTGATAAAAAATGGTTCACAAAGCAACTCGATGAATCAGATGTATTCAAAATTATCTAAAATTGCACAGACTCTGCACGTAATTGGTGAAGAAACTAAATCAAAAGGTATCTTGAATTTTACTGCCTCAGAAACTGAAAATAAAATTAATAAGAATGAAAAGGAAAAAATTATCTCCTATAGACTGAAACAGCAGAGGAAACTCGATGGTACTAATTCATCCAGTACTTCTACTTCCTCTGCAACAGGCACTCCTTCTTTCACGGCAATTACGGAGGATATAGATAAGAAAACAATCACAGTTCAGCAAACTTCACAACCTGCTTCTGACATATCTTTGGAGCATTTAACAAGTCTACAAAAATATGCATTTTCGAAAAATTCAGCAACTGGCTTTACAAACTCTTCACCAATTGCTACAGGTGATTCATACAGTGCAATTTATTCACTTATGAATATGCAAAATTCAAACCAAAATTTATCAAATCTGTCACAGGATAACCTTGTCAAATTATCAACAGAGGCAATAATGAGATGTGATACTACAAAACTCATTTCTGCTTTATCGATCGTTGCATCTAGATACACTGATTTAATGACAAATAAAAGGAAGCGTGAAGATGACGAAACTGAAATCAAAGAAGAACATGAAAATAAGAAAGTCAAGACAGAATCCGATTCTGAGGATGAAAATGAAGTACAAGAGGATATTGATGTTACGAAACCAATGTTTGAGCCCAAACCAATGGATCAAGAAACTAAAATTAATCTAACCAAAAGAATCATAAACAAGATCATTGAGGTTAAAGACAGTAATATAGAACCAAGTTTAACAGTACCCACCGACGGCATGAATAATACTTTGAATATGATTAAACTAGTTGACTGGAAAAACAGCGAATCATGGTACCATATTTTGATTAGATTAGCTACCAGAGGGACTGCTGCAAATAACGAGATAAGTAACATAATAAGAGAACAACTTCTGTCCTTTGTGTTGGATGATTTCGACAATAAGGCAGCAATAATGGTTGAGTGGATGAATGAAGAATGGTATTCATTCAAATTAAAGATTACTAACGAGGATAGTTACAAAACCTGGTCAATTAGATTGTTGAACGAACTAATACCATTTTTAGAAAACAAGCATCGTAGAATTTTTATTCGTTTAATGAGTGAATTACCAAGTCTAAGCAGTGATCACGTCAGCATCATGAAGCCAATCCTGATGGATCCAAGTAGAAGTTCGCTAGGGTTTCAAGCGCTGAAATTTTTAATCATGTTTAGAGCACCAGTTAAACCAATGATTAAGGACTTACTTGATACCGTCATGCAAGAAGATAGTAGCTTAGAAGAGCAATGCAAATCGCTACTCGATAAATATTATAAGTAATGTATATAGTACACCTGCATTATTCAGGCCGAGTAACATTTAAGTAACAAGTAATATGTACCATTTTCCATATCCATTCAATCTTATCTTTTGATTCAGCCTTGTCGTCAAACTTTTCTGATAAGGCGATTGAAATATATATATATATATATTACTTGTGCCAATGAGGGAATTTATATAAAAATCAATAAAGGTCCGTGAGTTCTATCCAATCGAGGACACAGTACGCCCCCCCCCAATAGTTGTTTCACTTATATAGAGTAATGCTTTCAAGGACATGTATGAGAATTCTCACAAAACCGACCTCATTAAGATCAATCACCCCACTGCGTTTATCTTTGAGACGTCAATCTACTAGTGTTAATACTCTAAATAAAAATGAATTGCCCTTCACCCATACTTCAACGGGACCAAAAGAAGTCAAATACACAGCTGATCATGAATGGATATCGTTACATCCAGATGGTACGGCCTTCCTCGGAATCACAAAATATGCTTCTGATGCGTTAGGTGATGCTACTTACATCGAACTACCGGAGGTTGATAGAGAAATTGATGCTAATGAGTCAATTGGGTCTGTAGAGTCTGTCAAGTCTGCTTCAGAGGTCTACATGCCTTTAAAAAGTACTGTCACTGGAATCAACGAAGAATTAGAAAATACTCCACAACTAATCAATACGGATCCACAAGGTAAAGGTTGGATGGTTAAGTTTCAAGTTGAAGAATCTGAAAATAATGGGAAAATTATGAATGAATTATACACTTTAGAACAGTACGAGAATTTCTTGAAAACTGCTGAAGAATAAATAAACTGTTTTTTCTATATAATCTACTATCTGGACTGCTCTGATGCAGTCTTAGTCTTTAATTGAATCGAATGAATACCGTACTTTGTAATTTCATCATTAATTAGTTTGTAAATCATACGGTGTCTACTGGGTAGAGTAAGACCTTCAAAACTATCACTGACTATCTCGAGCCTTAAATGCGACTCGTTCTTGTTTGGAGAAGCAGCAACACCACTATGACCCACATGCTTATATGAATCGTTATATATTTCCAAACTTTGCAAGCCAATTAAGTTAGAAACCAGCTTGTTTTTGACGGCAGTGAAGGCAGGCCCATCAATTCTTTGATTTAGTTGTTGCGACATTTTGTTCAATACGAAAGATCTGGAAATCGTGGCTAACCTAGAAAAACTCGAACCACCTACTACTCCCATCAAAACCAGGCAGCCAAATCAATAAGAACACCCCCCCTGTTGTTCATAATCAAGGCGCGTAGAGTTCAATTCAATATGAAGCTTATTCCAATTCAATATCCAAAATTATTGGAAAAAAAGCACGTGACTACATATTACCCTCCTTTTCAATGCTATTTTCAATTTGACAATAAACAAATTTTAAGAATTGGCAGATACGTTCAGTACTCTCGCCACTACAAACAGACAGCCATCGTAAAAGACCCATCCAAGACATTCATGAGTAGCGAACAGCAGGAAAACGTGGATGTTAGATCAGATAGTGATTTAAACAACGATTTGTCATCAGGCAACTTCTCCCATAGTGAAGGCAGCGATCACGAAGCAGCTGATTTATACAACGATGATCCTTCTTCAAGTGATAAAGAAAACATGCAAGAAGAACAGGAGTCGAAGGGACCTGTGAATACTGGACATGAAGGTAATACCTGGGGCGAAACAGGTGGTGAAAGCTACGACAAGGAAGAGTTTCACCACATACAAGGAGATGAGAACAAGGCTGAAAATAACGAGGATGCTGAAGAAGAAGAAGAAGAAGAAGAAAAAGAAGAAAAGGAAAACAGCAATGACGACGATGAGGATAGTGATGAGGATAGTGATGAGGATAGCGATGAAGATGGTGATGAGGAAGAAGACGAAGATGATCACGATGAAGAAGAAGAAAAAGAAGAAAACGATACTGAAACAAAAGTGGTAGACAGAGCTCAATCAAATACGGAATCCTCAAAATCAAGCAACGAAAGTTTGTATTCAGAAGAAACTGAACAAACCTCGGGTGAGCCCGCAATAAAGAATGAAAACGTGGATAATGAATTACTGAATAAGCAAGCTGACTATATTCTTCAAAGTACCCTATTAAACAATCCAGAATTCCATTCATTATCTGATAAAGAAAAAATTCAAGCTATCGTTGCATTGTTAAATTCCAACCCAGACACTGTAATGCCAGGAGCTATCAGAGAACGTAAAATTTCTGTTCCAGTCCAAACCCCTCAAGAACCCCCCAAACAAAGTAAGTTTCCTAGACCGGATATGACTGCTCCTATGTCTGAACAAGAGCGTGAATTTTATTCAATCTATTTACGTGGTGAAAACAAAATTACGGAGATGCACGACATTCCACCCAAATCAAGACTCTTCATTGGTAACCTTCCTTTGAAAAATGTTTCTAAAGAAGATCTTTTTAGAATTTTTAGACCTTACGGCCATATTCTTCAGATTAATATTAAGAATGCATACGGTTTCATTCAATATAATAACCCTCAAAGTGTTCGTGATGCTATTGAACATGAATCCGAGCATATGAATTTCGGTAAGAAATTAATTTTGGAAGTTTCAAGCTCCAATGCCCGTCCACAATTTGACCATGGTGACCACGGTACAAATGGTAGTTCAACATTCATTTCAACGTCTAAACGTCCTTTCCATACCGATGATGAGGATATGGAAGGCCCTGATCTTTACACCGAAACTTACAAAAAATCAAAGAGAAGAGTACCTTCTTGTGTTATCTACGTTAAGAGAACTGCTGACAGGAGCTATGCTAATCAAGTGTTCAATCAAATGAAGAATAAGACTGGCCTTGAAATCGACATGATCTTCTTGAAGCCACGTATGGAATTAAGAAAATTAGTCAATGATGCCGCATACGATGGTGTTTGGGGTGTCATTCTTGTTAATAAAACGCACAATGTGGATGTTCAAACATTTTATCAGGGGCCACAAGGTGAGACAAAATTTGATGAATATATCAGCGTTTCCTCTGACGATGCTATAGCTATATTTAGTAACTTAAAGATGTCAAAGACAAGCGGAAACAACGAAAATATGATGAGGATGCAATCCCCCACTTATGGCGGATATCCTCCACAGCAACAATCATACTACGGTAACTCTTATGGTATGCCACCTCAGCAACCACCTTATCAACCACAACAAGGTTATGGGATGAATCAAGGTTACAATGTTGGGCAACAGGGATATGGTGCCCCACCACCTCCACAAATGAATCAAGGTTACGGTCGCTATCAACAGGCTACTGTCCCTCCAGCTCCAATGCCACAGCAACAACCAGTGAATCAAGGTTATAGTAGGTACCAAGGCATGGCCGCACCTGTCCAGCAACAGCAACAACCACAGTTATCAACTTTATTAGGCGGCAATCCTGGGCAAATGGACCAACAACAGTTGCTATCGGCAATTCAAAACCTTCCTCCAAATATGGTTTCAAATCTCTTAGCGGTTGCGCAACAACAACAGCAACAAACAATGCAGCCTCAATCTCAGGCACAACCCAACTCTCAACAGTTACTTGGCTTAATACAGTCCATGCAAGGACAGAACCAGCAACAAGGTAATTATCCCCAACCTAATCAGGATTCTATGAACAGTAATTACGGTTCGCAGAAACCAATTAATTCTCCCAACCATAACCAGCAATCTCCCCAAGATGCTTCCGCTAGTAACAACGTTCAAAGTCTTTTAGACAGCTTGGCGAAACTACAAAAATAATGTACAACAGTCTCTTCTGACCTCATTCAAATGATTCTTTCTTGACTACTTTATACAGGTATATGCCGGTTTCCAGTTTATCTTTCTATTTACTTGATTTAAAATACTTTTGTGGTCCTGACTGGGGTTCTCTTAGCTCAAATGACAATCTTAAAAGCTTACCATTATGAACCATTTCTTAGGCATCTCTTCACCGCAAAGTACTCAAATATAACTTACCCTATACTTCTTCTCACTACGTTTTCTTACTTATCTCGATATTTTGTAACTAAGTTTAAAGACAACTTACAGTCACTGTGTTGATACCATACCTCTTAGAATAATATTTCTGTTTTAAATTATAGGTTTATTTTATGTAACGTATTTACTCTTTGATTTTAAATATCTTGCAACGTTTATTCAAATATCCGGGGACTAAATTTACTCGAATCTTGAAAAGAGATTATCGAATTATTTCAACAAAGGCTATCACTGGCGTGTTCCAGTGTTTGAATTACAGTCAGAACAGTTTTCCATTGGAAAACACCTTAAAGAAGGTAAAAACAGATGCCATTAACTTTCGAAACCAAGCGTATATTGTTTGATGGAAATCCCTATACAATAGTTCTACAAAACGAAAACGGTCCATGTGCCTTATTGGCCCTGGTCAATGTCATACTGCTGTCCAACGAATATATTGGTCTGAAGGAACCATTAACTGAACTGGTAAAAAGAAAAAGTAAGATAGATTTAGAAGATCTGCTGCAAATTTTGGCCAATATAGGCTTAGCAACTTCAAAAAATGAGAAAAATGATAAAGACATAGACAAGTTATTACAACTACTACCAAGTTTGCATACTGGGCTGAACATAAATCCAAAATTTGATGGGACTTTTGAAGATAACCAAGAAATGCTTCTATTCAGACTTTATAACGCTGATGTTATTCATGGCTGGGTCATGGATCCAGAGGGGGCTCAAGGTAATGAGAAGCTATCGCACTTTTCTTATGAACAAGCTCAAGAAATACTAACATCTTCTTTTGATATGGGAGATGGCAAACAAAATCCAGGAAAGGACACTCAGACACCAGATGATGTTAGCCTGCTAACAACGTTTATCGATGGCTCACCGACGCAATTAACAGAATATGGTATTAAAACTATACAAAATATTCTAAAAGATAATTCATTCGCTGTCCTATTCAGAAATAATCATTTTGCTACAATTTTGAAGTACAAGGGCATTTTATATGTACTGGTCACAGACCAGGGTTTCAAAGATTGCAAAGAAATTGTTTGGCAAGCCATGAACTCTGTTGATGGATCTAAAGACATGTTTTGTACTTCAACTTTTGAGCAAACCCCACTACTCACGGAAGACAGTTACAAGAGGACCCAAAATAAGAATGAGCCCGTCGAAGAGCAATATACGACAGACGAGGCATTGGCTCAGCACTTACAGGAAGAAGAAGATAGAAAAATGGCTGAAGAACTTGACAAAAGACAACAGCCAAAGAAAGAAAAGCGCAATAAGCAAAGCAATAAGGTAAAACCAATAAATGCAACAAAGTCGAAAACCGAGGGCAAAGGTAACATGCAATCTAGAAAATCCCAACTAGATGATTCAATGCATAAATCAAAAAAAAGACAAATGATTCTTGTACTATATCTTGAAATATTTTTTAAAATTCTGATTTAATCGTAATTTACAAATAGTCCATAAGTAAGACACAAAAGCGTTCTCATGAACAGTGAGGCTGACTACCTACATGCTGTTGGATACTACTACACTCTTTAGCATTGGTGTCACCATATGCAGTCTCGCATTGTCGCGCCTCTATTATATGAAGCAATTGTGAAACACTCATGTCACAAATCAACTTCTGGAAAAAAGTCCTATGTATGCCTGCGAATATATATATATATTACCATTGAATAATTCCCATTCATTTTGAATGCACGATGTAAGTCGAATGTTGATAAAAATCTAAATAGATAAAGATGACTGCTAAAAGAGGGAAACTCAATACAGAGCCAGAAGAAGATTACAGTAAAGAAAGATTGGACATTGGGAACCTCAATCAAGACACCTTGAGTACAATCCAGAAGGAAGAGGAAAAGGCCAGTATTTTGTTGAAGAGTAAACCAGAAGAAGCCAGCATGGATAAGGATGATAGTTCTGAGAAAAAAGAAACAGACAAGGAAGAAAAACAGACCTTGATAATGAATCCCAATTTAGAAGAAAATGGGAATATAAAAGTGGCAAAAGACTCTTATGAAGTAAATCTGATAAAGGCAGAAGAGACGATAATCAGGAATGAATTATCATCTAAAAAACACATCAGCAGCAGGGCCGATAAAATTAAATCCAACAGTACCAAGGCCAGAAGAGTTGGAAGGGACAAAATAGTACCAAAGAATATCACTTCAAGAAGATTGAAGGAACTGAAACAGAAAACGGCAAAAAAGACTCAGGCTGGACGATCGTTTCCACAAACTGTAGTATGGTCCTTTTTGGGTGCTACATTGAGCTCTGTTGCGAAAAGGGTAATCAATAGGTCTTTACAGGGCTGAATAGGTAGTAGTTTATATTTTTATAATCAAAATATCACTTATTTTTTATCACTTTTATAATTATTGTTAAATCTACTCCCAGAAAACTTTCTGTCATGTCCATTATATTCATAGTTACCAGGACGATTTCTATTATTATTAATATTATTTCCGGAGTAATGGCCAGCTCTTTCTTTATCATTCGAGCCACCAAATAACACCTCCTTTTCAGCTTGCGTTAGTTCATGATCCAAAATCCCAGCTTCTCCCAATTCTTCGATAAACTTCAATATTTTGGTATTATCATTTGCCATCTCTCGTTGGACAATTTTAAGACCCAAATTAGCCTTCGGATTATATCTTCTGACTTGATTTTGAATATTTTGTACAAACTGTTTCTGTTTCTTAGTGTCTTTTAGGACACTCGTATTATTCACTTCTTGTTCACTGATGCCTAATTTGTCCATATGCATCTTTTTATTGTTCGATATTTTCAATAACCACATCTTTCTTCTTTCCTCTCTCCATTTCTTGATGTCTTCTTCTGTCACAAGCGTGATGGCTGTCCCCGAAATAGCAATGTTCTTATCACTATCATTATCATCATCATCATCATCATCATCACCATTGTCATCATCTTCGTTACTATCCTCATTAACATCACCATTCTCCTTCTCGTCTTCATTCTCCTTATCATCGCCATGTAATCCCTCCCGTGGTTTCTCATTAGAAGTTGTTGGCTTACTGCTGACATTCACCACTCTAAATTCTTTCTTATCTTTACTGCCGTGGGATACCTTCTGCACACGGGAAACTTTTGGTTTTGCTCTCTTACTGGGTTTTGGAGGTGACGAATAAATATCTTCATAACTTATACGCTCATGGACTGGTAGGTGCTGCCCTCCATTATATCTTTCACTACCATTCTGAACAGGTTGACTTTCATTAAAATCTTGGCCATAGTTTAAGGGCTTCGATTTCCATTTAGATGGTGCATATGAGGACCTGTTTGACTGATTTTGCATGACACTACCATTTCCTTGCATTGGTTGATGTGCTGGAGGTTGATACATCTTCGATAGGCCATAATTCATATAGGGAGGGGCTCCCTGGTAACTAGCATAGATGGCATTATAGTTTTGTGCATCAAGAGACTGAGGAGTAGCATAATTCATAGCTGTATGGTGGCCATTATTTGGGTAATAAGACTTTGTGTCATTCAATTTTTGTCTCTTAGTGAATATTTGTTCTTCGCCATTATTCAATGTCCCTGAAGAAGTCGGCCTAGGTAAACTATTCTGATATGGCAATCCATTAAAATTGCTCCTACGCTCTCCTGAGCCCATGATTGCCGATACTTTGACGTTTATCTCAATTTGCAGAGCCTTAATTATATAGCTTATTTACAAAAATTTTCAAGTTTCGATGTGCTGGAATATCGATGAGCATCGAGATGTCTGGGGGCCGCATTTTCAAGAATATCGAGAAATTGCATTTATCATGTCTACACTAGTTTATATGCTATATGCTAATACGATTCACTAAGAATATGCAAAATTCAGTCGAAGAGACCTTTAGGTTTGAAGGGCTGCGTTGGTCCCAGCCCTTGGGCTGCCTCATTACCGTCATTATCGTGACTACCTTCATTTCCATCTCCAGAGTCTGAAATTCTCAGATACTTCGCTTTCTCCCTTCTAAGTACCATTTGCCTATCAGCTTCAGAAACTCTGTCGCTGGCATCATTAAAGGCTTCACTGCTGTTACGCTTCCCCCACCCTATTGTGGTCTCATGTCTTCCAGCAATAGCGAAGTCTTGCTCATCAACAGCATCGTGTTGGTTATCGTCATTAGGCTCCTCATGTGCATTCGATGGTATACTGCCGGCAATAGAGGTATACGGAACATTGTTTGCCTCGTGATCTTCCTGGGAATTCTCTGAAACGAATAATTTTCTAACAACAGGCAATTCTACTGGCATGTTACTACGCAGCACTGGAATAGGTGGGGCTACGTTTTTCAATGGACTGATACGACTATTTACTCTTGTATCTTGGTGATTTTCCATGTCTGATTTCAGAGGGCTCATATTTGTAGCTTGCATGTTCCCATTTCCACTCGCTGGACGAACAGGGTTTGGTGATGTATTCTTCTTTATTGCACCTTCCATACTGTTCTTGCTAGATACCATACTAGCCTCAGTTACTTGAACAAGTTGCATTTTGACACCGGCTCTAGACATTTCGATTAATATTGGATCACCTGGGTGACAAAACCAAATATTTATGTTATTAACACCACCATTGCCTTGTAGCTTCCACGAAGACAGAAGGTTCATAAAATTCCTGAAATCTCTCAGCCTGAAATCGACATATTTTCTGCCTTCTTTGGATCTACCTGCGCCGCTTCTTCCCTCAGGTGCTTCGTTTTCTACAGTAAAAATACAGTAATGCTCTAAATCTACGGTACTTATAGTATTACTCATACTCAAGGCATTTTTTAAAATCACATCATCTTTTCCATTTATCTTCTTCATGAAGGCAGTTATGATCATCTTTCGTGTATTTATCTCCAGCTTTATAGTTTCGGTAATATTTGGATTACAGTTTTCAATAAAGTTCTTTAAAAGGGTCTGATTACAACAAATATAATTAATTTCATCTTCGATACTGAGCTGGCTGTGTTGTCTAAGTTCTGACCGAACATTATCATTAAATAAAGCCAAGGAAAGTTCTTGTTCCAAATCATTGAAAACAGCAATGAGTTTAGGATCCAAAATTTCTTCTGGATTGGTGGTTTCAGCACTAGTACCAAATACATCTAAAAATTTACGCTTATATTTTAAATCAATTACTATGGGATCATACCTTATGGGCGCAAACTGTGGGGAATATTCTTTCTTAATTAAGGATTCCATTTCCACGGTCACTAATAATCTATTAATAAGAGCTTCTGAACAAGTAGCGCCGTTATTTATTGAAATAATAAACTTAGTGACAGTATCTCCATCCGGTTTTCTTGAAATCGTAGTTAAATGCTTCCCTTTAATCTCAATAGAATATAATTTATAATCGTTACCTCTTAAATCGGCCGTTACCTGCAATCCCTCTTCTCCAAATGTAATCTCGTATGGTCTGAATTCATATTCATCAAAAAAAGTTTTGGAGAACCGTATTTGAGACAGTGTTGTATCCGTACTGTTCATTGCCCAAATGATCAACTCTGAAGAAGTTATAGTCATTTTGATATTTTCATTAATGGTCGATAGCATATAGACAGTCCTATACCATACATTGTGTTTATCTGCATTACTTATCACAGCCCTGAAGGACATCACAATTGCATGAGTGTTCAACTTGATACCTTGTAGTTTTATCTGTTCTGGTACTTCTAGCTCAGGCCAGTTCTCAAGTTTTCGCGCCAAAATATAATATCGTAAATTAGCTTTAAATATTTCGACAAAAACATGTAAGCACTATGATAATAATCTTATAGTATATATTAGTTTTATATGCAGTCATCATTTAGCCTGAGTTGGAACTTGTTCTTTTACAGCTTTAGAGTCATTCGCTGCAGTTCCTTCTTCTGTGGATGACAGAGTTTCGCTTGTCTTGCTCGGTTTCTTTCCTTTCCTCATTTTCTTATCCCCAGATGCCTTCTTCTTCTTTCTCTTGATTACAATGACTTCTTCAGCATCATCATCATCAACATCATTTTGCTTTTCTAGCGTTTGATTTGCAAACTTTTCCCTAAGCTTCTCCAATTCTGCTTGGTCTTCTATCTTGTTTGGATCCCTGTCAGAAACATTAGCCAATGCATTATGTGAAAAATCGTAATCTTCTAATTTTGAGTGGGTCTTCAGATTGATTTTATGCTCAGGTGACTTTGATAGTGAATGAGGAACTTGAATTCGTTTACCCTCGTTCATGTCAGAAGTATTTGAATCCACAACAATTTCGTCTGACAATACTTTAACTTTTTTGGCCTTCTTCTTATGTTTCTTCTTCTTTTCTTTCGGGCCACTAGGTTTAGTAGTGAGTCTGATAATGTCGAAATCAGTACTTTGACTTTCACAACCACCCACGGACAAAAGATCATCACTCTTCCTGGACTTCTCAACTTCTTGGTCCTCTTCATTGAGGTAATACATATTGTCAATTTTTTTATTTCCACTAAACTTTTCAGTAGATGATATGTCAATGCCATTATTTTCTTCGTTTTCATTTCCGAAGCTAGTAAAATCAGTACTTTCTTTTAACTCAATGTCAGTTTCATCAGAATCTACATAATCAATGTTTTCCGAATATTTTGGCTGATTTAAAATCTCCTGCAGTTCAAAATCTGTCAAAAAAGGAGTCTCAAGATCTAGCTGGCCAGTGTAATTCAATTGTTTCTGGGTTCCGTGTGCTATTGGAGTGAGCTCATAAGCATTAAAGAAGCTGGGAATCACATCCGTTAATAGAAGCGAAAGTTCGGTATCACTCGGTGTCATAGATTCCAAAACTAAGTTCAATATCTCTAAAACCTCCACACTACGTTCCTGAACTTCAAAGGATTTAGAAAAACTCAATTCTTGTAAAAAAGCAACCAATTCTTCTAAAAGCAGTTTGACTTCATTTACTTCTCTCTCTATGTTACTATTAGACCAATAACTGAATATTTTCAGTAACGCTGTAATCAGAACACTCTGTGCATCAAGTCTAAAATCACAACCTCTCTTGACCAGCAGCCTTACTAACGCGTCCCCGTTTTCAATATAACCTGAGTATTCTCCAAGAGACCAAATACAGTCCTTTAAAATTGTGGGGAGTTGATTATCGATAGTGTCCACTGATATTAATTTTATGATTGTACTTATCGTCGTACCACGCATATCAGGAACTTTGACCATTATGTTCTTGATTTGTTCACCGATCTTATAACCAAGTTCCTTTGCTGCTAGATCTTGTGATAATATAGCAAGATCGTATAAAACGGCATTAAACCATTCGAAATCAGGAATATTGGAGTAGTTGTTGAGTTGACATATTTTCAAAATGGTGTCCACCATCTTTACTTTATACGGTTCTGACATAATTATAGGAATTTCCCTTGATATTGACATTGAATCCTGTAATACAACCACGTCCTGATTGACAAACTGTTTCATAAGTATTACTACAATTTTTTTCAAGTTCTCTTCGTCAACGATGCCTTCTAATAATTCTAGAGCTTTCGATCTGATACTGATATCAACGTCCCCGATTAAACGTATTACCAGGTCATCAAAATGGGAAATGAAGTCTGTATTAATTTTGCCAATTTTATAAAAGAGAACACAGCTAATGTATCTTAAATTTGGATCTTGAGAATCACAAAATGTATGTAAGCGGTCTAGGCACTGAATTGCTGAATCAAAATCATCAACATCTAACATATTACCTCTAACGATACAGTTGATAGATTCATAAAGAACAGACGTAGCCATTGTAGAGTCCATTAATTCGAGTATTTTTGGTAAAAGTTTAAATTTCAATTTTGGTTCAATCTTCGATAGGTTAGTAAATAACTTTAACAATCTTATAATAATCCAGTTATTATCAATTGACACCAAAATTTGATATAACAGAGGAGACAGTTGTATAAAAGGGGCTGGATTTTTCTTGGAGAGTTCGCAGATAACACTAACCGTGGCTGATACTACTGAGATATCATCATCTTCTAGTTTTGCGACAAAATTTGTGAAATTGTCCTTTAATGCTTCTGGATACTGTAAAAAGACTTTGAACAGTGCCGTCACCGTTTTCTTCCTAATGTATGGATTTGTACTATTTAACATGGGTAATAAATCTTCTGCAATGTCTGCTGCTAAGCTTGGTGATACAATAGAGGACAGTCCACTCAATGCAATACCTACTTTTAATGTATCGTTATCACCTGTGAATTTCAGATCCTTTCTTATTAGATTTGTCGCCAGCATTAGGACATCAGCATCTTTATAGAATGACTGTGAAGCAGCTAAATAACCCACACGTTTATGTTGTAACCTACTACTGCTCATGACTTCAAGTATATGGAAATTGCACCATGACATATCAAAACCGTACATTTCCAAATATGCCAACTTCAACACAGCGTTAGCCTTTATATTGAGGTCTGACTGATTAGCCTCATTTCTACATTCAGTCAGCTGCTGGTTTAGGAAATTGTGTAGCTTTTCTGGCGTTTCGTTGTTGGATCTTATTCCCTTAATCAAGTCTTTCAATGATTTCTCAAAAAAGAACCCAAATGGTCTCAGTCTTTGCCTCACATCATCTGCTGTGGGTGCGTAAAGAGATGTCATTGTAACGAATATGTTCTGAGACTAATTGACTAGCAGGCCTAATGGAGAGATATGTCAAATACTTGCTGTTCCACCGAGTAAGGTTCGCTGTAATCTCTAAAGCCAAGATTTTATTTTTCCTAGTAATACCCATTGAAAACGTAGGCCGAAGCATGGAAGACTATCAAAAGTGATGCCCAAAACTAATTTGTAAGCAGGGAAATACACTCTAGAGGTCTTCATAACATTCGTTAGAGGCTGAGTACTTATATAACTGAGTATATAAATATAAAGATTAGAATAAGTAATTACATTTCTTATAAATAGAAGAGGGCTTGGCTAAGAATAATCATGAGATGACATTAACCGACTCTCCAGACTTCGAGTCCAATTATATGGAATTTGTTACCTTCTTGACTCAGAGTCTCGTTCCCGTACGTTGAGCAAGGGTATGTTACTCCATGTAGCAGTCCGTCATCGCACCAGAGACCGTAATGACCGTCACCAGCGCCCATTGACAAGAATCTGGATGTGCAGTATATTGCAAATTCATTGACACCAGTATATGGGAACCCTTGGAATTGCCACTGTGTCAGCTGTTTATTATCAGGATCGTTTTTATCGTCCAAATTTAGATTTGGAACTTTATTCATCTTCCATAGAAAACATTCCCCGTTCCCATAATATCGTACATGCTCATTAGGTTCCCAGGGCTCGTTACAGTAGGCACCGAATATTCCATTTTTGGCATCCTTTATTACTATTACGTAGCCTATTCTTCTTGTCAGATCATCATCTTTCGGTTTTATATTATCATATAACGAATGCAATGACGCCCCATGCTGTTCTAAACTGTATAGTAAAGTCCACTCATTGTATAATTGAACTCTCATTGGCATCAGAGTCCGTATCTCATCACACATATCCGTTGTGAGTAATCTATTCTTGGTATTAGCCGAGTAACCAGTCAAATTAACTGATGGCAAGAAATCATCGAAATCATCAAAATTCTTAGTATTTGGGTCTAATTTCGTTGCAGGAGGTTCTGGAAGTGAAAAAGATCTTCTCAGTTTGTATATGGCGTCTTTCATACCAAACATGGTTGGCTACAACCTCAATGAGATGGTAATTGACGTTGGTTACAAGCTTCTTGTAAGTATAAGTGGTCCTGACTTTTTTTTTCTCTGCCCGTTTAATTATATTATTAAGTAGTATTAAGGAAATAATAGTATGGGGAATATTTAACCATAAAAATGAAATCGTATAAATTGTAGATGATCTATATAGTAATTGAGGCGTATGCAAGAATAAATAATAAAGTTGGGTGAGAGGTTTCTATTCACAAGAACTTGATTAGGTCACTTTTTTTTCTCATTTGTCTTCAATAAGGATAACATCTTCTCGGGTGACTATATCAGCTTCTTCTTCAGAGGAGGAGGAGATGATGTTGTCATCTAGATAGAACTCATTTTTACCTTTGACGAACCAGTAAGAAACTGAGAAGAAGGTATAACCGGCAATGACTACCGAGACATAGTTCATATTATTTCTATTGACGGGTATTTGAGAAGGGAAAGAGAAAAAGACTAGTGAAAACACGGTCCAAGCTAGAAGTACGATATTGCTGAAAAGACCAAATTTTCCAAGCCAAAATGGACCACGATTCATGTCTCTTTTCCGTAGAAGTAAGCAGATAACGGGTATTGAGTATGACAGTAATAAAAAGGCAATACAAGCAGTGATCAGAGAGTTGAAAGCAGTTGAGGACGCTAGATATAGAAGACCAATAATGGAGATCAAAGTGCATGACATGAGATGAGCGTGTAATGGGACGCCGAAAGTTGGATTAACCTGTGACCAGAATCGTGAATATGGTAGACCTTTATCTCTTGCAAAAGACCAACAAAGCCTTGCTTGCCAAGTGTGACAGGCAATGACACAACCGAAAGATGTGAACAGAACTAAACATCCTAGGATGACCGCGCCAGCTTTATTTCCAAGGGCTTGATTATAAATTTCTAAGATTGGTGCCCCGCTATTTGAGTTTAAAACATCTTGAATATTACGAATGGAGAAAAACATCGATATAACATATGCAAAAGAAGTGAGGAAACCGATCGCAATTGTGCCCATGATTGCCATGGGGATAACTCTTTCTGGTTTTTCCACTTCGAAAGCCATATGAGTGGCACAATCTAGACATGAAAATGACCAAGCAGGATTAATTAGCCCTACAATGAATGCAATTGCACTACTTTTCCAACCCGTTTCATTATAGAAAGTTGCAAAGACGAATTTTGAATCATTGAACTTACCACTTGAACATGCTAGAACTGTTATAGTGATGGTGAAAAATGAAAAAAGTGATATGTAAAGTGACGACGAAGAGATGAGGGGTAAGGATTTACCGTAACAATTGAATAACATTAGAAACAGATGTACTAGTTCGAAACAGACGAAGACATGCCATCTCTTTGGTATGAAATTCTCATGAGTTAAAGAATACATTCCTACCAATAGAGTAGCTACCGAGAGAGTTGTTGAGGCACTGGTGAAAACAGAGCCAGCGTATGCAAATGATCCACACATGTAAGCGGCAAATCTCTTATGTTTTGGGCTAGCTAATTGAAGAGTCCAATGGAACTGACCACCTGCATGAGGATAGGCAGAAGACAATTCACCTAGTGAGACACCTATACAAATTGAAATCAAAGCGATGATGATGATACCGTATACAATCATCATGGGGCCACCAGAAGTGATACCTGTGATCATGGATGCGGAAATACCGAACCAAGAGTTGGTTAAACCGAATCCAACACCTAGAATTGACCATAACGAGAAGGATTTTCTTAAATGTATATCTTCATCTTGTTCTATTAATTTGTCACTGAGTATCTCCGGGTCCTTTGACGGGGTATTAGACCTCCTTTTATGCAATGACATGGTAATGGTATCTTGACACTTGGCATATATTTTGATTCCCATTCAACTGTTGATGTGATTTATATTCGAGAAAACTAATTTCCGAAGGATGGGATAGACACGCGACATGTGAAAGAATTGATTGAAATTTTTGTTCGATGGTGTTACCCGACTGATGATTCTCTAAACCCATACACCAAATGGTACTTTACTGATGAGCGGCTAATGTGAGAATACAAGCTAGTAATAAAGCGCAGATATAGAGATCACCAGAATGAAATGGAGATTCTGATGGTGATGACATGTCATTGAGCAACTGTTCGATGGTTAACCAATTTTTGATTGTTTTATTCGTTAGAATGTGGAATTCTAACAGAATGAAATAGAGCCTGTTATAATGATTTGACTGATGTTTAATGAAAAGAAGGTTTTCAATGAGGAAATTGTGGTTATAGATGAGTCTATTGAGTTTCGACTGTCTATGTGCTATAATTTTGTTTTGCATGGTGTTGCAAGGATATGCAGGATCCGCAAGCGCCTATGCGCTTGCGCTCCCCTTTATATGATTGCTCAGGGAGTTGGCGGAACATTTGCAATGTCGTATCACCTCAGCGGCAATGGCACATGTGGCATGTGAGTGTGGCATTATATCTCTCAGATCTTGCCACATCGCATCGTCGCTGTGACTTGTAATTGTCACAGGAAAATGACACAGATGGTTTTCCCCATTGATTTGCGGCACGCTGCTACTCTGGGGTGGGCCCAGATGCAATGTACAAAAACTATCTGTGTTCAGCCGTCTCAGTCAGCCTCTCAAGCCACCGCCAAGAGATTTCTTGTACCCAGAATCGGGAAATCCGCGGGAAAATCCTCTTCTCCCCTTACCTCGGCTGGATCTCCCTTCTCTGATTCTCGCGGCTTGTGGTTAACTCCGA
Organism: Kazachstania africana CBS 2517; assembly: GCF_000304475.1. Classification (NCBI taxonomy): domain Eukaryota; kingdom Fungi; phylum Ascomycota; class Saccharomycetes; order Saccharomycetales; family Saccharomycetaceae; genus Kazachstania; species Kazachstania africana. Next base: position 78,360 of record NC_018950.1, on the reverse strand, counting down.
ACTCCCACACACCGCATATAAACACAGCTGTTTTTGTTTCATTTTTTTTTTTTTTACCCGTCCCGAACCTCCACTACCCCGGATTTAATTCTCCTTTCTCAATGGACGGGCAGAGAAATGGAATCGCGTATATCAACTGTTGAAAGGGATATTCTTTTACCTATAATGTGATTAGTGCCTTTTTGTAATTCGAAGAATTGCAACACTTGGTTCGACCACTACCTGTATATATATGTGTGTGCTTCTATTATGTTTTACTCCAATTTCTCGACCACTGTTTTGTACAAAGAACGTAAAAGTAACAACACCAACACAAAATCAAACAGTTTAGAAGATGGGACTTCCTATTGAAACGTTCGAATTTTCAAACCATATTTTAGAAAATCGTATCCACTCATATAATAATCACCATCCTCCTCATATTTTCAAATCATTATTATCTTCAAATAATGATTTGGTTTCTTCACATTATCCAATTCTAAATAATCAAATCAAACAAGAACTCATACATGTTTCTACTTCGAGGTTAGCAACAACAACAACACTATCCAGATCGAGAAATGTCAATGCTAATAACTGGAAATTGAATTTAAAGGATTCTGGTACACTATCAAATGAAGGTAATATGATCAAGAATACCATCTCAAATGATGGAAGAATCTTGTACAATAAAGAAACGTTACAAGTGTCTTTAACTTGTGATCGTTCAATAGATTCAATTTTTGAATTCACATTACCTCATGGATTTCATTCCATCGAATGTCAGTTTAACAAAGATTTTAATTTTAATGAAATAGAAGGTACTTGTTTCCAAATTATTTTGATTAATCCATCTCAAATTTCAATCTTAAATTATGATTTCCATTGTGAAATTATTAATCAACATACATTAAAATTTAACTCAGATTTAATCGATACTTGGTTCGATCTTTTCCCACATTTTATTATATCCACTGATTCAAAGGATAATATTCTATTTACAAAGATCTCAAATTCAATTACTTTTAAATTACACGCTGATTTAAATTTTAAAAACTCACCACTAAGAGATTTTATTTTCCCACATATTTTCTGTTCCACTGAAGAAAATGAAATTATTGCTCTAAACTTAATAGATCAGACAAAATTCAATTATAATATTTCATCAATATTAAATTCAAATGAAAAATTAACCAAAATATACTCAAATGACATTTTTGAAACTAATCAAAAGATTTTCCAAATGAATTTGATCAATGGGGCCATATCTTCATATTCAATCCTTTTCAATAAGACCTCAAAAACGTCCCTGGTCAATATTATCCCAAATGATAGGATGATAATAGTGGAAAAGCATCTATATTCAATAGTATGCTCCATTTACAAATTTAATAACATGACCTGGTACTTCAATGGATTCTATGAGCTATCAAACACGCTCCACAGATCCTTCATCCTCAGCAATCTCTACTACACCGACAACACAATCACCATTTCAAATAATAATCAATTCTATACTTTTGAACTCTCTAATAGATAAATTCTATTCTGCATCACATGATCTTTTCATTTTTTTGTAACCCTAAGTTTTCAGCCCTAGGGCTTGCCCTTCTTGTCAATTCGAACGGGTTAACTTCCGGAAACGGAAGTTCCGCTCGCCGGATTCCCCGATCAGGCGATTTTCTCTTGCTATTTTCTATTTTCGGATAATAGTTGCTGATTAATTAAAAAAAAGAAATTTGCAAATATCGATGAGCCATTGAGTCAATATTTAAGAAGACCATTAATCGGATAACTACTTGCTAATAATCAAGTCGAAACTACCATACCAAAACGATGATAAAGATGGAATCAAAGGAATTAAATCTGTTTGATTGTCTCTCGTGGGATCTGCTAAATAACAACGAATTCCAGGATTCCACATTACAGCAGAAAACAACAATACGGAACATATCAAAACAACCAAAAAACAGAAGATCGAAGAAGGATAAATTGTTTTCTACGCCTGATAATCTTTCAGATGCATTGGTTAAAGATCAAAATAAACTGATCCATCTGGATCCAGTCCCCATCTTCCGGGAAAGATCAGAGATTAAACCATGGTTACAGAAAATCTTCTTCCCACAGGGTATCGATTTAGTTATTGAAAGATCAGATAGTAGTAAAGTAATCTTTAAATGTAAAGCTAACCCAAACCGTACGTGTAAATCGGAAAGTACGTCAAGGTGTCCATTCCGTATAAGGGCCACTTTTTCAATTAAATTACAAAAATGGAATATTGTTGTCGTTAATAACATTCATTCACATAAGTGTAAATTTAATCCAAATTCTGAAGAGTACAAAAAATTCAAGAAATATCTCAAGGACAATAATGATATTGATACCATTAAACTGTTTGAAGAATTTGAATATAAATTTAAATTCAATTTACCAATTTTCAAACCAAATGTTATAAAATGTGATTGTGGCCTTACAAAGGAAATTTCATTGTTCAATAATATCGTTCTCCCAATTAATAAACCAAGTAAAGAAAGCTTATTATTGACCAAGACCAAAAAAATCACCAAAAAATCAACACTTACTAATAACAGTAACAGTACCAGTCATAGTAATAATAATAAGATCAAGATAAAGACAGAAAATTTTATAGATTTTAACACAAATGCCAATTTATTGAACAATAACCAGTCATTTGGTGATGACGTAACAAATTTAAATGAAATCGATTTCACAAATATGTTTAAATTAGAAGAAAAAGAACCTGAAAGTTTATCCATTGAAAATTTCGAATTTGAGACTAGTAATAATGATATATTAAGTGAGTTTATCGACTTCAATGACGATGACAACACCAAAACTGTCTCTACGGAAAGTGAACTCAACGATCTCTCTTATTTCTTGAACGTCGACCTAGTTAATGATCCAGTTAATATGAAAGATTTGGATAGTATTGCCACTCCCAATGAATTCATTGAATTTGGATTATGAGAAGATAAAAAAAAATACACATGATCATGAGTTATACATTTTTCCAATATTTATTTATTAATAATATTTTTTATTTTCCTTATTTATTGAATTATCATTTTTAATCTCCTTTAGAAATCTGTAAATAAAGCTTCATATGGATCTTCACCGTGAATACCGTAATTCAATCTTTCTTCAGGGTACTGATCAAATAATGATGTATCACCAACACCAGAGACGATAGGGGGTTCATATGGTGTTTCAATATCTTTACTTAATAATTTTTCCCAAACGACCTCACTAAACCATGGATGCGATTTGATTTCCTGAGTTCCGTTTTGTAAATTACCGATTCTTCTCGTTAAATCGGCAGTAATCAATTTAGAAAGTAAATCGACTACATCTGAATTGAAAAAAGATGGGTATGTGACTCTACCATGCAAAATTTTTTCATAAGTTTTCATTGGGGTCGTATCATAAAATGGTGTATAGCCTGCCAACATTTCATAAATTAATATACCTAAAGACCACCAATCAACTGATTTATTGTAAGGCTTTGTAGCAATGACTTCCGGTGCAATGTAATCGGGAGTACCACAAAGAGTCCATGTCACTGTCGTAACTTCTTTAGCAAAACCAAAATCAGTTATCTTAATGTGACCATTTCTATCCAGTAGGATATTTTCAGGTTTTAAATCCCTATAGATGATATTGTTGAAGTGCAGATACTCTAACGCCAATACAACTTCGGCAGCATAAAATTTAGCCACGGGATTTGGAAATCTTTGCGATTTTCTTAGCAGTGAAAAAAGTTCACCTCCTTCGATGTAATCCATGACCATAAAAAGATTATTGGAATCCTGAAATGTGCCCCACATTCTAATTAGAAAAGGATGTTCTACCAATTTTAGCATTCTCCTTTCATCGTTTGTATGCTCAATTTGTTTCATTTTCACGATCTGTTGCTTTTTCAATACTTTAATAGCATAGTATCTACCGTTGTGAACAGATCTAACTAAATGCACTCTACCAAAGGACCCTGTCCCCAGAGTTCTCATTATCTGGAAATCATTCAACGTATACTTACCCTTAGAGACGGTAGATCGTTGCTGTAATACCGACGGCTGTTCTTGATTCATCGCCTTTTGATACAGTATCTGTTGCTGCTGAGCCGTGTCTTCCAATTCCTGGGACGTCTCTTGTTTTTCCTTCGTGGGCAAGTAGTCTACATACTGCGCATGTGTCTCCATCATGATCCTAGCAGGGTTATCTCTCTTGTATATATATCTTCTGTGATGATGCTAATCAATTACATTATACATTATATGATTGTTGTGTTATTACTTAAGAGACCCCTTTGATATTTTTTTTCTACTCCGATCAAACGAACGGATTTTCCAGACGAGTAGACGTTTGTCGTTCGCAGTGATGATAATACCAATTTATTCAAAAATTCAGCAGAAAAGGCAGAATTACAACCACATTTGGTGGCTGGTTGGCTCTTGCTGTTGCTGTGGAGGTTGCTGTGGTTGCTGTTGGGGTGGGTAGTGTGTGACGCCTGGGCGTTTTAGGATGGTGGATGGTTGTTGTTGCTGTGGTTGTTGTGAAATGAATTGAGAAGATATGTCCTTCTGTTGCTGTTGTAAGAGAGGCTCCTGAGGTTGGGCATCCTGTTGCTGTTGCTCCTGTGACTGCTTTAGAGTGTCCATGTTTTTGTCTATGATGGAGAGAATCTCTTGTGGCAACGTTGGAATGATATTATTATTTTCGATAGTTTGTTGTTTGATTTCTTCTGGAGAAGGAATATTTTTGGATTCCAGCTTGTAGTAATGGAAATGTGAAGAGAACTTCTTCATTGTCAATTGCTTGATCTTATTGAATTGCTCGTTCTTCTCGTCAGTACCGGTTTCATTGTTCAATAGATTTAAATTTTGATTTTGTTTTTCAATCAATGCCTTTGTGTAACGGAACATTGTCCAGTCGAATAGATGGTCGTTATGATATTCTAACTTGATGCTCAAATCTTTGAATAGTCTTGCCAAGTGTAAATAATCTGGCCTTTCGTCAAATTTTAGATTCTTACAATAATCCATGTAGTATTTGAATTCAATGGGTAGACCTTGACAAAGGGTGTCCATATTAATACTCAATTTTTTCTCTAGGATTCTATCATATTTTTGTTTCTTTGTCGTGGCTTTTAAACCTTGCCATGGTAAAGAACCTTTACAGAAATAAACGAAAATGTAACCTAATGATTCCAAATCATCTCTTCTACACTGTTCGATCCCCAAATGTGTGTTGACACTTGCATATCTTGCAGTACCAGTTAATGATTTATTTTCTCTGTATGGAATATGACGGTGAGTATTAAAATCTCGATATTTTTTGGATAAACCAAAATCAATTATATGTACCGTAGAACCTCTCTTCCCGGTACCCATAAGGAAATTATCCGGTTTGATATCTCTGTGAATGAAGGATCTCCCATGGATGTACTGAATTCTACAAATCATTTGTAATGCTAGCATGATCACTGTCTTTAAGGAGAATTTTCTGTGACAATAATTGAAAAGATCTTCCAATGAGGGTCCCAACAGATCAATAACCATGGCATTGTATTCACCTTCTCTTCCAAACCACCTCACAAACGGTAATCCAACGCCTCCACTGAGATATCTGTACACTCTTGACTCATATTCTAGTTGTGGATGTCTTGAACGGATTGACTCTAATTTTATGGCCACTTCTTCACCACTAATTAAATTCGTCCCATGATAAATCTCACCAAAAGAACCGCTCCCGATCTTTTTACCAATACGAAACTTCCTTCCTACTCTTAAATCCATGTGTCTTATTTATTCTATCCTACTTGATTAACTCCAACAGGATTGATTATTCTATCTTCTATCTAATAAATTTGCTTGTGTCTATGTCAAAACATCCTCTTTAAAAAAAATGCTTTAACGAATGCAAAAGAAATTGAGGAAAATTTTGTTAGTGATTACCTGAAACGGATGGGGAGTCATTTTCCGGTTTAGGAAAATGATTCTGTAAAGGGTATAAAATGTTGAATCGGGTAACAGAAAATTCCGACCTCCCGTCCTAAGCGAGATTCCGCCTCCATTTCCAAGCCCTAACTTGTTTCCGGGCACATTATCGTACCCATGACTCAAGACCTACTTTGGCCTGTCACAAGCCCTTATTTCCGGCGCCCGAAGTCTCTTTTTTTTCAAAATCGAAAGACTTTCGAGGATTATCTCAAGGATAATTTTGTATATAAGGTTACAAAGCTTCCAGGAAACTTTGGTTGCATCACGTAACGTGTAGTCACGCAACTTGGTGAGGGGTACGGTAGGCTGTTCTTAGGTAATTGTCCTCTTTAGATTATGGTTAAGATCGTGGGTCACAGGGCCTTCAAAGGTTCGTGCCCTGAAAATTCTTTAAAGGCTTTCAATATGGCCTACGATAACGGTGTCGATATGTTGGAGACAGACCTTCAATTGACTAAAGATGGGGAAATTATTATCAATCACGATTCGGATACTGGAAGAAACTGGGACCAAGATTTAGTAATAGCTGAATCGAATTATGAGGATCTGTTAAAATTGAAGCATAAGTTACTTCCGGATGAAAAAATTTTAACTTTCAATGATCTTTTAACTTGGTTTATTGGCCGTATCGATCAGGATGATACACCTCATGATTGTAAATTGATGTTAGATATCAAATTTACAAATGATAAATTAATTCTGGTCAAAATTTTTAACGAAATGTTGAAAGTTAGGGACGATTTGCAATTTTGGCAATCAAGAATTGTTTTGGGGGTCTGGCTTCTAGATTGGTACCAATACGGTGTAGAAACCGCCGTTTTCAAAGGATTTGATATTATTGTTATCACAATGTCTCTCGATGTTGCAGAACAATTCATCAATTATTCCATCAAATTAGATGATCCGGATTTTAAACTTTACGGTATATCAATCCATTACGTATCTTCATGGACCGATAACTTTAGATACGTTCTTTGTCCTATAATCGAAAAATATGATATCAAAGTCTTTTTATGGACTGTAAATAAAGAGATAGATTTTTCCTACATCGAAGGTCTACCCATATATGGTACTATCACAGATAATCCACTCGATGCTAGAGCATACTTGAAAGATAAACATCATTGGGCTACAACAACAGACGAAAAACATAAATTTAACGTACCTCAATTGAATTCTCTAGAGGGTTTAAGATTCCATTCTTATATTGTGATATACGATGTTGTTTGTGCATTATTATTCTCTAAATGGGCTCATTTCAAAATATTCGGATATTCCGTTGCTTATATCATCTTCTTAATGTTAAGAGTGATCCATTTCTTATGAAATTGATGCCTCCTCAAAGCAATAAATAATAATCTTCTTTCATATATAAATAAAATAAATAAATAAAATATATTCTTCTTTCCTCAATCATGCAACAACTTCAACACTTGGAGTTTGGTTCTTTAACTTGTTCTTTAACTTCTTTTCTTTCCTAATTTCTCTCACGTTACCAGGTGCGAACCCACCATTACCATACAATGCCCATTCAGGCGTCTTTGATAGATAATCCATATATGTAAATTGTTCCCCTGTTTTCAACAATTGGAAAAATTTGTCGAAATCAATATGGGTATGCCATTCGTCATTGATCTTGAACTTCTTGTTTGCGATCAAAATACAGTTAGAATGAGCATGTTCAGCTGCAATATCGTATTCAAGACCACGTCTTTGTAATTCCTTAACAAATGATTCAACGAATTGTTTACATTCTTCGTTATATGGGATATTTTGCATGGTTAGTGAATTAACATTATCTTTAGAAGACCCACTGAATGTAGCACCTTTAACTTCAATGAAACATGGTTGACCTCTTTCCACTAGGGATGCGTATGACGAAATGTCACCCATATTGAAACCTTTCACTAAGGTCAGTCTAAAAACAGTTCTTTGATGTGATTGTACCGTTTTTAAGATGTCTAAACATTCCATCATTCTTTCCCAGAAATCCTTGTACAAAGGACGATCGACTTTCTTCAATTCTTGTTTTGTAGGAGCATCAATAGAAACATACAATTGTGTCACCTTACCAATGGTTCTTAATGATTCAGGGTGTTGTGCATTACAAACTAAGAAACTTGTGATATCCTTTTGATGCAATAACTCAATAAATTTGGAGATATGTGGGTACATAATAGGTTCACCAACCAACGACAGAGCACAATGTGCCACTTTGAAGGCCTTAGCGAATCTATCAGCCACAACACCAGGAACACCCCTCATCTGTTTAATCATTGAATAATGCGCTTCAAGAGCATTTTCTAAAATATATTCAGGTTCATCAGTTTCCCATCTCCAGTTTTTAGAGACAGGATTTGTACCGTGTCTCCAACAGAAAACACATTTGGAAGAACACGCTAGAGAGGGTGTCAATTCCATACATCTACTTGATGCGATGTTGAAAAGTGATTTTTTATAACAGGACCCCTTCCCACGTAATTCATTTTTGGTCCATCTACAAATCTTCACTCCCGAGTGACTACCAATTATTTTATAACCTTGCTTAGTCAAATTTTTATAGGTTGGACTAGTCTTCCCCACCATTTGTTTAATCTCTAAAGAATTCGAATTGACAGTCTTACCGCCCAAATCTTCGACGTCAGCAACAGTCTCACCATCACTGGTGTTCTCGGTGTCATCTTCTTCTTCTTCATCTTCACCATTATTGGCGTCGGAAACTTTTTCGTCATATTCATAAAGAATAGGTTCATCGTCCTTTAACATTTCACCAAACAATTTACTCCATTCAATAATCTTATCATTGCCGTCATATTTCATACAGACTTGGCCAAGTGGGAAGATTCTTCTCCCACCTAATCTAGCCAACCAATAATCCACTTTATTACTTTGGTAACAAAATTTATCTGGCCATGACTCAGAGTCACCAAGTCCGAGAACTGTGTAACCAACTAATTTGCGTAGGGGGAAACTATCCAATCTGAAATCATTGAAGTTTTCTTCTAAAGTTTGAATAAAGTAATCCAAGGGACAATCAGTATCATAGGATGGGATGACCAGAATATAGATAGCATTTTCACTAGGAATTTCAACAAAATATTCGTCAATATCATTAATCTCATCCAAGTTCACTAAAATTGCCTCTTTCTCCAACTCCTCGACTATGTCTAAATTTTCTTTAACTATCTTAGCAGATCTTTCAGCATTACCTTGTAGAGTACTGTAAAAAATGTAAATGTCAGATTTTAATAGGGCCTCATTTGAGACAGTTAAACCTGTTTTGACTAAACCATGTGAGTTTTCCTCATCAGCATATTTGCTGACATATGTCATACTGCTTTTACTTTTATTAAACACTTTAACGCGATCTTTTTTACTTTTCTTTTTAGTCTTGAAAGCATCACTGAAATCGATAGTTAAAGAGTCAAATTCATCATTGGACTTGGTCTTTTCTTTGTTACTGTGATGGCCTTTCCCACCACAGCACTTCTTCTTCTTTTTTTCATCATTAGACCCAGACTTAGATTTACAACAGGATGACCCTCCCGAATGAGAACAAGAGCATGCGTGGGCCTTCTGTTTAGGCTCCTCTTGGACTGTAGATGCTTGCTCCAGTTTTCCATTGCTACTTTCAGAAGCGATGACATAGTATGCTGCAGCAATCACTGCTAAGAAAGAAATTCTGCCCCCAAAGTAAACATATATTGAGGCCGCTAGACCAAGTAACGATAGTATCACAGGGTTAATCGGCTCCATTCTTGTGCTGCGGTTCCGCTGGAGCTGTTGATGTACATCGAGCGATGAGCTACAAATGAACCAATTTTTCTTTATGGTTTCTCTTTCTGGTCATCGCAGCGAATAATACTCGACCACATCGTCTCAAGCGATCGTATCAGAAAACGAACTCATCGCAAGGCTTTAAAGCAGCCAGCTATGCTGGTTATTGGCCAGCTATCCTGGCTGTTAGCCCGCTATCGTGGCCATTGGGAAGGGCACTAAGGCTGTTGGTACCTGCAAAAAGTGGTGGATGCACGAACGGATATATGGTGAGTATGTTACAAAGTTTCTATTTACTATTTCTTCACAAGAATGGTTTCGTCTGACGAAACTCTCGTGAAGCAATTATATTTTACAAACATGAATGCCCTTTGTATTTCATCAAGAGTAACAGGAGGAAGAATTGCTTCGGATTTACTAGTGAAAAATTCTTCATAAAATGCACTGGCATCGTTCTGTACATCAATGTCAATGGCGTCCCCGATCACTCGATGTAATTCGTTAAATTGCTTGCCAACCCATTCGTATTTGGATGGAAACGACGCATACTTGGCTTTTGCCACAATCCATATGATTAACAAGTCGAACGTGCTTTCGAACGCGACATCTTCTTGATCAATGCCTTGAAATAATGAAGATAATTCATTCTCAGCAAATTGAGTGTCGTTTTTAAGAATCTTATTGATACTTAGTAAAGAATGCTTGTTCTCCTTTAGCCATTCTTTCTCGATTGCCCTAATCTCTGATATTGTATTTTTCAAGACTTGTTCCTGACCCTTACGATATTCACTGGCACAATATAGTCTGTATTCATTCAGATCATACTTCTCCCGATAATTCTCAGTGAAAACGGGTTCACTCTTCATGGCAGAGAGATTTTGTTCTATGGCACCTCTTAACGTATGTAAACCATCAAATCTGGCTCTCAAATCCTTATGTGATTCTTTTCCAGAGCATTTTTTCAAATATGAAAATAATTTCAATAATTTCAAGACGGTAGCTCTTGGATTTTGAACGTTAATCAAATAAATAATTCCATCAGAAAAATTTTCAACAGTCTTCTTATTTGTCGCATTTGCCTTTTGGGCCATTTCAGTTTCGAAGGCAAAAGTAGTATAGTCGTCAATGGTCAATAATTCAATATCAGGTTCATAATCAAGAATATCACGAATGGTATCGTCAGGTAGTTTGAGCTTCAGTAGTAAAGAATCACATATATTGTTTTCCAGGACAAACCCATATCCAGATAATAGTTCTTCGTTACCTTTGGCACCATAATTATTCAACACTTCGTCGCCAGCCTTCAAATTTTCGTTTAAATTCTTGTAACAAAATGACCTGTCCTCGTTTGACGACCATTCGGCCTTAGCTTGATAATCATGGTTCAGTAAGTCCACGATAGGTAATAACATTACTGAAAATGGGTCACATTCTGGGTTAATAATGTATTCAGGGAATGCTCTTGATGTGAAAATTAAATGAGACCACAAAAACGCAGAGAATGAATACCAAACAGCAGGTGATTTATTAGCAGTGTTACTAAGAATATCATCATACATCCTTTCAGAAGAGATATGTTCGAAATTTTCGTAGCATGAAATGTCATGAGAAATTGTCTCCACCTCGAAAAATTTCTTATTTGTCATATTGCTGACTACATCGTACCATTCCTTATAAATACTTTTCAATTTACCTCTTATTGAGTTCCCTAGGTTGGTGTTCCTGAGCAGTTCCAATTCCCGTGGGTTCCAAACCAATGGTGAATTCACGACTTTAGGTAATGCGTTCAAATAAGGATTGAATTTTTCAGTCAAATCTGTACCGTCACATAGAGTAGCGTCTTTATCGAACATGAGTTTTGCCAAAAGAAATTTACACCATGTCGTATTATTTGTCCCGAAGACTTTTTCAGCCAATACTCCTGTGAGTATAACATTATGTGGTAGTTCAAATTTCAGTACATCAGTTACCATATCCTTGCTTTTACAATGAATTCCTCTGAGTTCGTCGTAAACAAACTCAACATTCTGGGGTATCTTGACGTGGTTTTGTTGGCCCCACTCTAAAAGTGAATCCAGTGCTTCTAATGACATGTTTCCTTGGGCTTATTGCAATGAACTCAGACATTTATAGGCTGAAATTTTTTCTCGATGAGCTTCGCTGATATATAAGCTGTCATTATGAGGGCTGACTATGGTCAAAGGATTGAACGCAAATTGATACTGGTCCATCAGCTGTATATCAACAACTTGAATAAAGCGGAATTCATGAGAATTTGGTGTATTCAACTCGAGCTTGTAGAGATTTTGCGTAGAGTAAAGTACACGAAGAAGAGATACATAGTAAACACAAAGAGTCGTAGATTGAGATATAGTCTCCACTCTTGAGATTAATTCGCGCTATACTGGTATGATGACAACGGTTTACTGGCTTGGGGCAGTCTGCAACTGTTAAATAAGCCAGCTGAAGCTGTTTCCAATTTAGGTGAAATACACTTAAACGCGAGCGAAAGAGACTAATTTATTGCAAATAAAAACTTGAAGAGAGAGACTAATTGTGCTATCTTTCAAGTGAAACCTTCAAGAGCCGTTACTTGTGGATGCCGGAGACTAGTAAACGTCCATCAATTCTGAGGGACGCCCTTGGACGTGATCCATTGGTGAATATGCGCGTGAATAACACTGGAATAGTAAGTCCAATAAGACGATCATATCAACAATCAAATAAGGCGTGGCAAATATCAAAGTCACCCTCGAGGATTCCTTCCTCCCCAGCGAAGCCTTTATCTAGGACCAGACTACATAGGGAAACTGGGATAGTTTCCCCCAGCAGACTGAAAAATGTGGCAATGTCAAAAGTGTCCTCTTCACCTTTACAGATCAAGCAAACCACATTAGAGGATTTCGAAATTGGCAAAAAATTGGGAAAAGGCAAATTTGGTAAAGTGTATTGTGTTAAACACAAGAAAAGTGGGTTTATATGTGCTTTAAAAGCTATGGAGAAGAATGAGATTATTCAATACAATCTCCAAAAGCAAGTTAGAAGAGAAATTGAAATTCAAACAATATTGAACCATCCAAACCTTACGAAACTATATTCATTCTTCCATGATGAAAAGAGAATCTACATTGTTATGGAATATCTAATTCAGGGCGAACTGTATAAACTTTTACAATCTCACGGTCCGTTCAACGACGTACTGGCTTCGAACTATGTCTACCAAATTGCAGATGCTCTCGATTATCTTCATCAGAAGCATATCATTCATAGAGATATTAAGCCGGAAAATATACTAATTGGATTCAATAATACCGTCAAATTAACGGATTTTGGCTGGAGTATAATCAATCCTAAGGGTATACGAAGGAAGACGTTATGTGGGACAATCGACTATCTTTCTCCCGAAATTATTACGTCAAAAGAGTATGATCACACGGTGGATATTTGGGCATTAGGTGTTCTGGCATACGAATTGGTCGTGGGATCGCCAGCTTTCGAGGAAGAAACCAAAGAGATGACATATAAGAGAATCGTCAAGGGTGAACTAAAATTTCCTGAACACTTGCCGAACATTGTCAGAGATCTGATACAGCGAATCCTAGTTATTGAGCCCAGCAAGAGAATGTCACTGAAGGAAATCAAACGCCATCCATGGATCCTCAAAAACAAACCACTATGGTAAGACTGTCACGGCATACTGTCATCTATCCATTACATGCTATAAAACTTCATATACATATTTATATTCCATTTAAGTCAGCTTTAGTAACTAATCTTACTAGTGAGGCCCGTTTTTCGTGATTTGTTTTAGTCTTGTTGCTGGAAGATCGTTGAAAAAAATTCGAATTGAAGGAATCTTGACCTGTGACAGTTGCCAAACGGGTGGACAACAAACCAACCAATATGGCCAGAGATAGTTTAACAGATCTATTGGGGCAGTTATCTGTCCATTCTTCTCATAATGAACATTTCCAAGTTGAGAAAACGTGCATCGAGCTGCTGAACAGTGGCTGTGCTAATCCGAACGTTGTTTTAAAGCATTGTTTGGTTGCAATAATCAAACAGGATAAGTATCAGCAGGCACTCAAGGTTCTAGCGAAACATAAGGTTATACACGAGAAATATGCAAGTCAATTTCGCCTGGAAAGATTATACATCTATTACAAATTAAATAAAGTTGAAGAATTCGAGAAATTGTATTCCTCTATTGTCACAGATGATATAGATTCTCTATTGAGTAAGTCTGAATCACAACTAAGTTCACTGAGAGGGATTCTACATGTGAGAGCACAGTTCTGTGTCAAAAATGGTTTCGATGAAGAAGCGTTAAAAATCTACAACTATTTGGCTTCGCATAATAACAATGGTCAAGATGATAATGTTGAGCTTTTATGTAACGTCAGAGTACCTTTAACTAGCTCTCCAGAATTGTTGTCTGAAAATCCAACTGAACTCCATGTTATTGCTGACTCTCATGATTTGTTGTTCAATCAATCTATGATCTTGAGTGCACAAGGGAATTTTGAAGAAAGTATCTTTTTACTGGAAAAGGCTCTACAAATGGCTACTTCAGAGGACTATAAAGATGACATGAACTCCATCCAACTGCAATTATCTTATGTGTATCAATTGGCTGGTGAAAAATCGAAATGTAAGGAACTTTTAGAACCTTTACTAGAAAGATTACCAGCGGGAACTCCATTAAAACTAATTGCTACGAATAATATTAAATCATTTATTGATTTCTCTAAATATAAAACCAATTTCAATCTACTTGCCAGAGAATTAAACGTCGAAAAATTGAACTCGTTCAATTTGCAAAAATTCACATATGAACAATGGTCACTTTTCCAGCGCAATTGTCTCTTTATCCATTTATTTAACAATGTCGATATCCAGTCAAAGTCAACAATTTTGTCGCGCACCCTAAGCACATATTCTAAGATTGTGGATAATGTTGTCATAGAGCCCTACAAGACACAAGCTAGGAAATTATATCATAATGCCGTAAACACTATTAAAAGTGGAACTCAAGGAAGCGTTATAGGTTTAACTCTATTGGCTGTTCAATTGTTGGTGGTTGAAAAAGAGTGGGATAATGCAATTAGATTATGTGAATTATTTTATAACAAATCTCAAGATGAGGAAAAACAAATGACTGAATCAAAGAAAACAATAATATACGTCTTATTTGAACTTTATAATGTCTCCAATAGAAATAACTCCAAGAGTATATTGTTGAAAAAAATTATGAGTTCTTTTATTCCTACGACAAGTGAATTCGAATTCTGGAAGCATATCGGCTTTCAATATTTAACAGTTAATGACCCACGTAATGCTAAAAACATATTTAAAATTATCTCCGAAGGTAAAGATGATACTCTTATCAAAGGTGTCCTAAATGAAGAAGATTTTAGTATTGAAAAGGGTGTTGGATTAGTTAATAGCATTGATGTTGACGCACTTATTGAAGCCGGTAGCAAACCATTGGAAACTAAATCATCAAAGCCAAATACATTTCCTATCAATAGAATTGCTAAAAAGAAACACGATTTAACTAAGAAAAAGAGGAAGGCACAAAAATTGAAGAAATTTTTAGCAACGCACGATGTCAATGGTACTATTGATCCTGAGAGATGGTTACCTTTAAGAGATAGATCTACTTATAGACCAAAGAAGAAGCAGTTGGCCAAGCAAACTCAAGGTGTCACGATGAGTAAGAAAGCCGAACAAGCTCTAGATATGTCCAAGAAGAAATCTACTAAAGCACAAGCATCCAAAAAAGCTACGAAGAAAAAGGGTCGTAAATAGAAATTCAGGAACGGGGATTGTTTCTGATTTATAATTATGCATCGTATATTATTGTATATAAGAACAGCACGTACAGTGTAACAATAATCTCCTAGGATCGTATTTTCATCTTATTGGGTAATTACTCTCACGTACTACTATTAAACAGATTTTAATTTTTATATTCTAATTTACAAAAGTTCTAGGTAAATAATGTATCTTCGTCTCTCAAATACTCACCAATATCAGCTTGTCTGAATGCAACAATAGCGGTTGGCTGGAGATTTCTGGATTCAGAAGTGCTCTTTGCACTAACACCAAAACCTAGAGGAACGTCGTGCATGGAGAAAACAATAACACCTGCATGCTCTGGAATATCGTCAGATATTTTACCAACATGAGCTTTTAAAACATGGTTACCGTAAAGGAATGGCATTTCACCATTTTGTTTGATCCAAATCTTGTACTTGGCATGTTGACCCAATATGGAAAGGGCAGTTATATGCAATCTGAATTTACCGGTTTTGGTGAATTTACCTAGACAGATACCTAAGGACATAAGATTTTGTCTTGCTACACTTGTAGCCAGTTTGGCAACATTTTCTGGGACATAGTATACTCTATCTTTCTGTAGTCTAAAAACATGTGGATTTTCTTTGTTGTCCACCAAATACGATATGTTTCTTCCTATGTATCCAGCAAGCTTTTCGAACACGACTTTAGTTTCTTCTTCAGTTAGCTGTCTCATTGTTAAAGTGTATGGTTCTTAACACAAACTGACAAAAGCCTTTACTGCTCTACTATACTCTTTCAACCTCTCTATATTTTGCATGCCTTTCGAGAGAAGCTCATCGCATCTAAATTTTTCAAAAATTTTGCAAAGCTCGTGCAAGATGCCTGAAAGAAATCCGCAGATTTTAAAATGGTCACGTGCACATGTCATGCCAAGGTGCCAGATATTCATTGAAGTCGTAGAGACATGACACAATATGTCAGTGGAGGACGCTTAGGTTCCAGTTTGGAGAGGCCGGGATTCTAACTGGTGAAAGTTGCATTTTCTCGCGGCTGTTATCCTTTTTGTATGATATTGGCAAGAGTCTCCCAAAATAATAATAAAATAGTGTGAGCCAAGGATCAGAGCAATTGACTAAGTGAAGTCAACGAAACACAACATTTTATTGCGCTCATTATTTTTCAATATTTCAAGATTTTGTTACATCAAACTGATTTCTTTAATTCCAGGACAAATTATTAATTTCAAAAATTCGAAAAACGTTCCTGCCCAAAATTTGCACCTCTCTAAATAGTAACACTAGCCAAATCCCAATCTGACACCTTACGCAATGATTTATGGGGCTAGCCATGCATTTTGAGCAAATTGTACCAGCTCTGACGTTTGAACCTTTCTTTTTCTATGCTACAATGCCATCGCAGAAAATTTTCCACAGTGAAAAAGTTCAGAGATAGCTCATTGCAAAAGATACATATATAAACATTTAGTTTGGAAACATCATCTGCCGTCAACCAGATAACATTATAGTGATGTCTGAAGAAAATCTAAGACCTGTGTATGATGATCAGCCATCTGAAGATGTCTACAAGAGAGGTGCCCAATATAATATGACAAAAGCACGTAAGGCTGATTTCGATAATGAATCAAACGAAGGTAAACCTGCTGAAAAGAAACAACGTATCGGTAAACCACTAGAAGTTGATGCAAATGGGAATGTCATTCCAAGGGCTCCAAGACTACCTAAGCGTAAAGTTGCTGTCATGGTTGGCTACTGTGGTACTGGTTACCACGGTATGCAATACAATCCACCAAACCCTACTATTGAAGCCGCCCTTTTTAAGGCTTTTGTAGACGCTGGTGCCATTTCAAAAGATAACTCTAACGATTTGAAGAAAAATGGGTTCATGAGATCTGCTAGAACTGATAAAGGTGTCCACGCAGGTGGTAATTTGATTTCTTTAAAGATGATCATTGAAGATCCAGAAATTAAGCAGAAAATCAATGAAAAATTACCAGAAGGTATTCGTGTCTGGGACATTAACCGTGTAAACAAGGCCTTTGACTGTAGAAAAATGTGTAGTTCTCGTTGGTACGAGTATCTGTTACCTACTTATTCATTAATAGGACCAAAACCTGGTTCTGTTCTTTATGAAGACATCGAAAAAAGCAAAATTGAGTTACCAGGTGTTTTAGATGAAGATATTGAATCTAAGGAATTTTGGACCAATTTTAAGAAAGACGTTGACGAAAATTTCAAATCTGAAGAAATTGAAGCAATTTTGTCCTACACTCCCCCACCAAGAGATGAATTTTCTGATACTGAAGAACTTTATTTGAAAGTGAAGAAATATAAGCAATTAGAAAACTTACATCGTAGAAAATACCGTATCTCAAATGAAAAGTTGGTTAAGTTCCGTAAAGCTATGAAACAGTACCTCAATGCTCATAACTTCCACAATTTCACCCTGGGAAAAGAGTTCAAGGATCCAAGTGCAATCAGATTCATGAAACAAATAAAAGTTTCGGAACCATTTGTAATTGGTGAAGCCAAGACAGAATGGGTTTCAATCAAAATCCATGGTCAATCTTTCATGTTACATCAGATTCGTAAAATGATATCCATGGCAACATTGATTACTCGTTGTGGAACTCCTGTTGAACGTATCACACAATCCTTCGGTCCTCAAAAGATCAACATTCCAAAGGCACCTGCACTTGGGTTATTACTAGAGTCCCCAGTTTTCGAAGGTTACAACGCAAGACTAGAGAAATTCGGTTATCAACCTATCGATTTCAGTAGATACCAAGCGGAAATCGATGCTTTCAAGATGAAGCACATTTACGATAAAATCTACAAGGAGGAAGTTGATGAAAATGTTTTCAATGCCTTCTTCAGTTATATTGATAGCTTCAACAAAGTTACTGGGGCAAATGGCGAAGAAACCGAAGATAAGAAAGGCCAAACTGTTCAGAAGAGTATTTTTGAATTCTTGACTGCCAGAGGTATTCCAGGTTTGGATGCTGCTGGTACTGAATCAAATGCTAAAAGTGAAAAAGATGAACCAAGGGAAACTAAAAATACTGGAGAGCAGACTGAAGCTGCGATTGAAAATGATACTAAAGAGCCTATTGAGACCCAAAAAGATGAAAAATCTTTTATCTCATCCTAGGTACATGCTATGATTATATATTAGTACTACAAGTGTAAAGTAAATAATCAATGTAGATTAGTCAAAGCGTCACAAGCATGGAGACGATAATGACATATTAGCATAGCTACGTTATTATACACCACCAGAGAGTAGTTTTTCCAACCTTGATATCTCTTCTAAGGTGGTTGCCTTGGCTAGCTGCTCTTTCAATTCTTTTCTTCTTTCTTTTGACATTTTTCCTACCACAAAATTCATCATCTCAATAGCTTTATCACCACTAGTTCGTATTTCGGTTCCAGTTTCAGTCCCTGGAACCTTTACTTTTGTTTTGATTTCTGTATTTTTAGCTGAGTTGCGTTCGATATCTGAAATCCTGCTAAAATCCAGAACATCCAATCTGGGTACTAATCGAAGAATATATTCTCTATAACCTTCTAGATGACATATGGGGTTGCCTCTGAACGTTACATTCTTTAGTGTCTTGGGGCATTTCCTAAGACCATTAATATCGGCCAAATTTTTGATTTCATTGCTTGCTAGTACTAAATTTACCAAATTAATAGGCAATCTCTGACCATCAATATTTCTTATTCTGTTTCGAGATAACAGTAACGTATGAATATCCGTCCGATTTCGAAGATTGGGAATCTCAAACAGGTCATTATTCGTCAAATCTAATACGTTTGTGGGGGTTTTCAAATGTTTCATACTGGAAGGAAAGGATTCTGAATCAGTCTCTATATTGAGATTTCGAAGGATAGTGCAGTTATCAACATTATATTTCCCATCAAAATGATCCACGTAATAGCTGGGAGCATCTATCACTGTACTAGGCGTCAACTTCATTTCTTAGCTTCTTGTTTCTGTTTAATATAACTTGTTCGAAACTTCTATATTTACATTTAATTGCAATAATTTTTCAAATATCTAAAGCGAATAATCGATGCATCTCTTAAAAAGCATATCGATGGAAGAGCATCAGTAACTTCTTCGAGAGTGAATCAACTACTGATATTAAATTAATATTTATACATAAGTGGACTAGTCAACGAGGGGACTTATAACGATTTCTAATATAGTTAGGTACAAAAGATCACTCAGAGATGATTTGCAATAAAAATGCTGTTGATTATTCGCTATATCTGGTAACCGATTCTTCGATGCTTCCACCAAATACCAGTCTTTACTCTCAAATAGAAGCCGGTTTGAAGAATGGTGTTACTGTGGTTCAGGTACGTGAAAAAGACTCTGATACTGGAGCTTTTATAGATGAAGCTGTAAGAATCAAAGAGCTATGTACAAAATATCAAGTTCCTTTGATGATCAACGATCGTGTGGATGTCGCTATGGCGATTGATGCTGACGGTGTCCACGTTGGACAAGATGATATGCCCATTCCAATGGTTAGAAAGTTGCTTGGTCCTGACAAGATTATTGGCTGGAGTGTGGGAAAAGTTGAAGAAGTCGAAACTTTAGCCTACTGGGGTCCAGAGATGGTGGATTATATTGGTGTAGGTACAGTATTTCCAACAGAAACTAAGAAGAACACGAAAATACCAATGGGACCTCGAGGTGTTGCCAGAATTCTAACTGCTTTAGAGGATAATAAAGCCGAGTGGTGCCGTACCGTGGCTATTGGTGGTTTACATCCCACCAATATCGAAAGAGTCCTCTACCAAAGTTTCTCTCAAAATGGGAAAAGGTCACTAGACGGGATTGCAGTTGTTAGTGACATTATGGCCGCTCCAGATGCCGGTGCTGCTACTAAAAGACTTCAAGGGCTACTTAAGCAGAACGCATACCATTTTATCCCACCATGCTCAGTGGAGAAGTCCGATCTGTCTCTTCATTCCAAAATTAAAACTGTTATCAGTAATGTAAATGATAAGGCCCCTTTGATTCATCATATCACGAATAAAGTTCATCAAAATTTTGGTGCCAATGTCACCTTATCTTTAGGATCGTCACCCATAATGTCTGAAATTGAGTCGGAAGCTCAAGATTTAGCCGAGCTTCCTCATGCAGCTTTACTATTGAATACTGGTTCAGTGGCACCGGTGCAAATGGTGAAAACAGCCATTGCTGCCTACAACAAAGTGAAAAAACCTATTGTCTTTGATCCCGTTGGTTACAGCGCCACAGAAACTAGACTGCTTTTAAACAACACATTATTATCGCATGGACAGTTCACATGTATCAAGGGTAATATTGGTGAGATCTTATCTTTGGCCAATATGTCCAAAAACAAGATGAAAGGTGTAGATTCAGGTGATCACATTGTTGATAAAAAATATCTTGCTCTTGCAACGAAAACTGTCGCTTACAATTTCAGAACTGTAGCTGTCTGTACTGGTGAAGACGATTTCATAGCTGATGGGACCTTTGGTGGAGAATACAAATTAGGACATGGATTAAACAAGCATTCGCTTGATGACGTTCCCTGCCTACGTGTGGAAAACGGTCCAATACCGATTATGGGCCAAATAACAGCCAGTGGTTGTTCTTTAGGAACCACCATAGCGTGCTTTTTAGGTGGTTACGACTCAAGGATCAGCGTATTTGAAACTGTTACTGCTGCAGTAATGCTGTATAAATCCGCTGGTTTCAAAGCTGCAAGTCTTTGCCAAGGTACAGCAAGCTTTCAGGTCCACTTAGTTGATACGCTATATAATCTTTTCCAAGAAAACTCTCCAGAAACCTGGACAGCAAAAGTGTCGGTGGTATGATAGTCGCATATATGTATAAGTCGATAGAATATTAAATAAAATGGAGAAAACTTATATTTTATTTACATGCTTAATTTGTATAAGAAAGGCTACTCCTTTCGCTTGGTAAAATTAAGTTACTTTCATCAAGCTTTTTATATTTCATGGAGACCTCCTGTTTCATATTCTTCTCTTCAACAGGCGTCAATTTATTCACGATTTCATTGGGAGGTACAAACTTAAAATTACCAAGAGCAAACTCTCTGTCAGACATTTTAGTAAGAACGTATAGTTGGGAACGAATGTATCTGACGACTGCTTCTAAGTGAGAGAAATTTATGTTCTTCCTTCCTGCGAATAAATTTCGCCAAACAGCTGTTGCTAGTGTCATATCATCTGTATAGAACCCCTCATCATAAGCAAAGACTGCACCTTTCAGTTGTGTATTAAAATCTTTGAGATACTGATCAACAATTCTCCCAGAATGTACATTCATTTCTTCAAATAATCTTAATTCAATATCACCAAAGGTCCTATCAACAAGTTTTTGCTGGTAATTTCTTCCATATTTGAAAGGCATTGCTCTCATCCTCACAAAAAGCATCCATTCGTGCAATATGGTGATCTGGAACCACTGTGAGAACGTTTTTGGAAGCTTTAAGTAACTATAAAAATATTTAGCCGATTCTGACAAAGGTTCATTTTCATATTGAAGGCCCTGCTCCTTGCAAATAGAGTAATAATAAGAACCCGCTACCGGGCCTGCTCTGATCTTGTCCATATCTAATTTAAATGCGCTAATAACAAATTCCCCCAATGATTCCTTCCATTTAGGCAATTTATAGTCTTTTGATTCGTACTTCGAGTAGGCTAATGCGAACTTTTTCCCATTTTTTGGTGCATTACCATGGTCTTCCTGGATATTTGTCTCTTTCTTTCGACTATTTTGCACTTGCTGTGAGTAGCTATGACTTAAAACCAATTGTCTCGGTCCATTTCTTAAATTAGTCTTCGTCGCAATTGAGTTGTTGATTGACCATCTGCGTAAGCTACTCTTCAACATTTCGTACTCGCTTCAAATTATTTGATTAATGCAATAAATGACAGATTACAGTGACAGTACAGCTTACACTGGTGCTCTCAAACGTCAATGTTGTGTGGGCCTTGCAATTCAAATGCCACTCCTTAATATGGAGGACCCTAAATTCGACTCGCGTTTTTTCGGAAGTAGACTTACTGAAATGCTTTCAAATGTTGAGATATATAGGTACGGTTTGTTGACGAAAATCTCGATGTATACTTATATAAATGCTTGAATTACGAGGATGCACCAGATAGGCTCTGACTAGAAGTTGGTTGCACTTCTAGGACAGAAACAGTAGAAGCAGCGCCTGTGAATTCGCTCCTGATACCTTGTAAAACCTTTTCTAATTCGATATTCACATCAATCTCATCAGTTGAAGGATCGTCTGACATAGAAGGATAGCGGTTCCTCCAGGCTCTGACAAAATTCCTATTCTTGAGGGGTCTGTGATTTAAAAGTGCGGTTAGTATATTTGCTTGCGCTCCCAGGTTCTTTTCAAACGTGCTACTAGCGCTGGCATCTTCACCACGAGTATCCACAAGTACGGACATGTCTGACGGAGAAACAAGACTGTCTTTGTATGGCTGACTCGTGGCCTCGCTGATTTTTTTGATTGTGGCTAGCAGCTTTTTGGAAGAGGTAGAATCATAGAGGTTGGTTAGTCTACTAGCAGCAATCTCTAAGTTTTGGGACTGGTCCTTACTTTTCTGAAATTCACATGACAGACCGTTGACACACGCATCTTTGTCATTAGTATGGCCGAGGTCATCAAGGTCCTTCCAATACATGATTTCTGTACTATCTAAGTAATCGGTGCCATAGAGAGGCTCTTTCACGGTAAAAGACCGTTTGATTCTTGGCATAAACAGCATTAGATTAGAGATTAATATATATTCTCTGTGGCCACCTTTCTCTAAAGACATAAGAAAATTTTGAACAGCATCATACTTATTAAAGAAAAGCCACTCCTCATCGGACAGCAACAAATTCTGTGGAGTTTCCTCTATTATTTTCATTTGGATGGAGGTCAAGCTCCCATTTACGACACCATTTTCATTCATTAATTCAACTTCCTTGTCTCCTTCTATTTTATAAAAGCGATTATTTTTTTGGAAAACCTTGAATACTTGCTTGGTTGCTGCAATTTTACCTTCTTTAAGTGCAATTTCTTTCCAAGAAGAGAGTTGACTTTTTGATATTCCTAGGCGAAGGAGAGCATCATCCTCCCTTGGACCTCGTAGCCATAAACCACCGTGATGATAAGGCCTTTCCATTTTAACCGGCAAAGTGGACAAAGAAAGAACTCGATTGATTTCAGATGTGAAAAAATAGCATGAGTTACCATACTTGTCAAACCCTACAGGTAACGCCCTCGCTGAACTTTGATTTGACAGCTTGCTCCCAAGAAAATCACGATACCTTTCTAATTTCTCAAGTTTCCCCACAATTTCAATGAGATGAGCTTTATACGTATCTGCTACTTTAATATCGTAGTTTTGAGTTTCTCGAAAGTGTTTAAGAGAAGTTTCTAATTCATTTGCAGCAGAGGTGCCTAATGTGATACTTTTTGTAACTTTCATACTTTCTGATTCCAAACCTCTAAAAATACTTTCTGATACATCAATAGCAGCACGTACATCAGTCGAATATGTTGATACTATATCCACCAAGACCCATAATATATCTACCTTCTGTTCCAGAGTCAAATTTGAACAAAAACTTCTATAGG
Organism: Kazachstania africana CBS 2517; assembly: GCF_000304475.1. Classification (NCBI taxonomy): domain Eukaryota; kingdom Fungi; phylum Ascomycota; class Saccharomycetes; order Saccharomycetales; family Saccharomycetaceae; genus Kazachstania; species Kazachstania africana. Next base: position 54,114 of record NC_018950.1, on the reverse strand, counting down.
TGTAAGGACCTAAACTAATGGGAATAATTTCCCAATTTGTAGTGTTTTGGATAAAACTTTGTATTATTGTTTTATATTTATTAACGTGGACGATATCCTTCATTAAGCCGACTAATATAACAACCCAATATCCATTTTGAAAGTGTCGTTCAAATAGTCTTTCAACCCAATTATCTTTCTGAAAGTTGGGAATGCTGCTTAGTTTTTCTACTATTTCACTTGATTCATTCTTACCACGATCTTCAGTCCATTTCTCTATTTCAGGACATCCCCAGTACCCTTCTTTATCGACTAGCATTGACAATAGTGATTTAAATATATCAAACACTAAATGTGCCCCACTACTTTCCATTTCTTCTATTATGTCATTTTTTGAAAATGATTTGAATATTATCTTATATTTTAATGCTAAATCGTTCTGTGCTTTAGATTCGATAAGGGAACGAATAGTGTAATTTCCTTCCCAAGTACTTAATTTTTCGTTACCGTCACCCTTTGAAGAAAGCTGTTCTGCAGGGTAAACTTTTACAGCTTCACCAGCCAATTGTTGAGGATCAGTACATTTGAGTGATGCGATTAACTGCTCGAAACTAAACTGTGATACTTTCAACACTGAATGGAATGTGAATATGAACTGATGGATTTCTAACAACCTTCCTGTTGTCTTTGATGGACGGAATTTGTCATTGGACTTTATCGGCACAAGGTCGAGATTTGAATCCAAGCGATGGAGCTGACTGACAACATGCGAAGAAACTGTGAAGGGTATGTGTAAATCATCCATTTGATTCACAAAACAAGACGCACCTCTGTTATTTTGAGCTTCATTCTGACCCGTTTCAATCAAGTCCCGTATACGTGTCCGTATAGACTCGATATTGGTCGCATTTGAAGAGGTACTTGTCGCCTCGTTCAGAATTGGATAATCATTATGAGGCGCGTCATTCTTGAGTATAGAATTTGGTCCATCTATGCCTGTCGATTCTATTTTCCTATTTACAATTTCTTGCATAAAATCAGAGGAACTCCGATTGGCACTGTCTTCTTCCATGACGCCATAGTTCCTTTTGTTGAGACCATATTCCAGAATGTATTTTGACTTAATTGAGCATACTTGGTTCTGTAATGCTTGTCCGTTGTTCAAAATCATTGAAATAAAACGCTTCAGAATAGAAAATGACAGATCGATGCCATCTCTTTCAATTTGTGTGTGATCTACAATTAGGGTCTCTTTCAAGAAGGAAGGTTTGTCATCAACAATCCTATATTTGAAGTAATTTGGGATGATTATCTCCCTCGTCTCAGGATCTATAATTTCATCAAATTTCATCTTTCCTATAATCTTATAAGTGTTTTCAGGGTTTATCTTGGAAACCTCCGCTTTACGTGATATCACTTTCACCTTTTCACCAAGGTAAAACTCTTTCTTGGTTTCTTTCAGTGTATCCTTAATAAATGAATCTAAAGTCGAGACATTTTGAGACAATAATTTCTTGGCTATAGCAATTCTTAAAGTCAATGGTAACGCTTTTTCGAAACAATTTCTTTCTTCACTTTCAATAGCTAATGCTGTAAAATATGTATAATGCTTGGAATTACTAAACTCACATGAGAAACTTCGTTCCTGATAGAACGACATTCTCTTCAAATATTCTGCAAATGACATGAACCATTCGCCTGTCTGTGGAATTGTCCATACAGGAACATTCAAATTTGGAGGTAAGGTCTGCGGTACTGGAGGTTCAAATACCTGGTTCTTGTAAAGTATCATATAACACGTCTATCACGCAGGCACAAGTCGTCCTCTGCCTGCTGCTACGATTCTAACTTGGTCCCTTGTAACCATCAAAACTAGCGTCTCAATCCAAATCAAGAAAAAATATCATTAATGCGTTATGACCCTTCGACTAAAACACATAACAAGTAAGAAAAGAAAAACGAACATGAAACGCCTTTGGTCACTTCTGTCAGTTGATGCTGCTACGATAATGCTTTCGATGCCATTCAGTTGATTGATTGAATGCTAACACTCACAGTTCATTGAGACTCGGAAATCTAGAAGAAACGCTTGCCGGAACCGCTTTTATCACGCTGGTACGATCTACAAGGAGTTGTATCCACCTGTTAATGTACACTGTGATCAGTCCTGAATTCGCAATGCTGGGATTTGCTTTACCTGGGCCTTTGATGTTATTACACTAGATCCATTTATATCATTGTACACGAAGGGCGACACATATATGCGGCGGATCAAATTGAAAATTTTCAATATTAATGAGCTCATCTCATCTCTTGTATAAAGGAAGATTGAACTTGTGTGAAAGCTAGACTATCTTTGGTGGGGTACAGGTATGGAACAAAGCAATAAAGCTCACCGTAAGAGCAAAGACAAGAACACTGCCAAGAAGAAACTGCATACACAAGGCCACAATGCCAAGGCCTTTGCAGTTTCCGCTCCTGGTAAAATGGCAAAACAGATGCAGAGATCTAGTGACGTGAACGAAAAGAAACTGCATGTGCCTATGGTCGATCGTACTCCTGATGATGATCCCCCTCCAGTTATTATTGGTGTAGTCGGTCCTCCAGGTACAGGTAAGACTACTTTGATTAAGTCTTTGGTAAGAAGGCTAACCAAGACCACACTTACTGAAATTAACGGTCCTGTTACCGTAGTATCAGGTAAGACTAGACGTCTTACTTTCTTGGAATGCCCTGCCGATGATTTGAACGCAATGATAGATGTTGCTAAAGTTGCTGATTTAGTACTTTTAATGATTGATGGTAATTTTGGTTTCGAAATGGAAACTATGGAATTTTTAAATTTGGCTCAGCATCACGGTATGCCGAGAGTTTTAGGTGTTGCCACGCATTTGGATTTATTCAAGTCCCAGTCTACTTTAAGAGCGTCGAAGAAAAGATTAAAACACAGATTTTGGACCGAAGTTTATCAAGGTGCTAAATTATTTTATTTATCAGGTGTCATTAATGGTAGGTATCCTGACAGAGAAATCTTGAATTTGTGTAGATTTATTTCTGTTATGAAATTTAGACCGTTGAAATGGAGAAATGAACATCCTTATATGTTGGTTGATCGTATCACTGATTTGACACACCCAGAATTGTTAGAAACTCAAGGCAAACAGATTGATAGGAAAGTAGCCTTGTATGGTTATTTACATGGTACTCCCTTACCTTCTACAAGAGGAGTTCCAGTTCATATTGCAGGTGTCGGTGATTTTACCATTTCACAAATAGAAAAATTACCAGATCCTTGTCCAACTCCCCATTATCAACAAAGGCTCGATGAATTGGAAAGAGAAAGAATGAAAGAAGAAGGTGGCTCTAATGTCAAGACAACAAGAAGACGTAAGAGGTTAGACGACAAGGATAAGGCTATTTACGCTCCTATGTCTGACGTTGGTGGTGTTTTAATGGATAAAGATGCTGTGTACATTGATGTCGGTAAGAAAAAAGATGACCTCAGCTTTGTTCCTGGTCAAGAAAAAGGCGAAGGTGAAAAAATGGTTACTGGTCTTCAAACTGCTGAAAAGAGTATCGCTGAAAATTTTGAGAATATCGGACTACAATTATTCAGTAATAGTACCGAATTACATGCCGTGGAAGATCAAGACGATGAAGACAATGTTAGTGATCACGGTAGAACTTCTTTAAGACATCCTAGAATTCATGGAAAATCAATCCAAGAGAGCGATGAACTTGTTGATGATCTACCAACTGATAACGAGGACCAATTAAATTCCGATGAAGAAGCAGAACCAAAAATGGTTAATATTGATTTTGGTTCCGGTAAAAATAATGGTAACGTCACATTAGAAACTGATTCTGAGTTTGAATTAAGTGATGCCGATGAAGAGACTTGGGAACGAAGTGCCGCTGGAAAACTTAATAGCAAGATAAAGCGTCAAAGAAAGTGGGATATCGGTAAATTGATCTATATGGACAATCTATCCCCGGAAGAATGTATAAAAAGATGGAGAGGCGAGGCTGAGGAAGATGAAGATTATATAAGCAACATTGAAAATGATGATGAGGAGGAAGAAGAGCTTTTCAAGAAGAAAGACGTCGCTTCACCTGATAACCATTTAGGTGACTTGGAGAAATTTGTTCCATTTTTTGATACTTTTGAAAAGCTGGTTCAGAAATGGTCTTCATTGAAAAATATTCAAGATCACTTTATCAATGCTCCAAAATTAAACTCAGATGATGCTGATGAGGATGCAGATGAAGTATATGGCGACTTTGAAGATTTAGAAGATGGTGAAAATGAAAATGCCAATGCAGAAGACGATAAAGAAGAAGAAAGTGATAACGACGCTGAAAGTGATGATTCGTTTGCTGACTTCGACGAAGAAGAAAAGAAAGATATGACAGTTGACGAAGAACGTGCGCTAAATGCATCGAAAAAGGAGAAGTTACGAGTACAATTTGAAATGGAAGAGGGAGAGAATTTCAAGGAAGATGATCCAGATAATGAGTATGATACCTGGTATGAACTTCAGAAGGCAAAAATGGCAAAACAATTGGATATTAACAATAGTGAATTAGCCGATATGACGCCAGACCAACGCCAAATAATTGAAGGTTTTAAAGCTGGTTCGTATGTCCGTCTTGTCTTTGATAATGTTCCTATGGAATTTGTGGAGAATTTTGATCCTAGATTCCCTATTATTATAGGTGGTTTATTAGCAACTGAACTTAAGTTTGGAATAGTGAAATCAAGACTCAGAAGACACCGTTGGCACAAGAAAATTTTGAAGACAAACGATCCATTAGTTTTGTCTCTAGGATGGAGAAGATTCCAAACTTTACCAATCTACACTACTACAGACTCTAGAACGAGAACGAGAATGTTGAAGTATACTCCTGAACATACATTTTGTAACGCCAGTTTCTACGGGCCATTATGTGCTCCAAATACACCATTCTGTGGTGTTCAAATCGTTGCAAATAGTGACACTACTGGAGGTTTCAGAATTGCTGCAACTGGTATCATTGAAGAGATTGATGTTGATGTCGAAATTGTGAAAAAGTTAAAATTGGTTGGGTATCCCCATAAGATTTTCAAAAATACCGCCTTCATCAAAGACATGTTTTCCAGTGCTATGGAAGTTGCCAGATTTGAAGGTGCCCAGATTAAGACTGTATCAGGTATTCGTGGTGAAATTAAAAGAGCATTATCTAAACCAGAAGGTCATTTCAGAGCCGCATTTGAAGATAAAATTCTGATGAGTGATATTGTTATTTTAAGATCCTGGTATCCTGTTCGGATCAAGAGGTTCTATAATCCAGTTACTTCATTGTTACTAAGAGAGAAAACTGAATGGAAGGGTGTTAGACTAACAGGTCAAATAAGAGCTGCTATGGGTGTTGAAACCCCATCTAATGCGGATAGTGCATATAAGAAGGTGGAACGTGTGGAAAGACACTTTAATGGTCTGAAGATTCCAAAGACCATTCAAAAAGATTTACCATTCAAGTCGCAAGTTCATCAAATGAAACCACAAAAGAAAAAGACATATATGGCTAAGAGAGCTGTCGTCCTTGGTGGTGAAGAAAAGAAGGCTCGTGCATTTATGCAAAAAGTTCTTACTTTATCTAAGGCAAAGGATGAAAAGAAGAGGGCGAAGAAGGCAGATCAACGTAAAGAAAGACTCAAGAGATTGGCTAAAGCTGAAGAAGAAAAGTTACAAAAAGACAAGGAGAAGAAGAAGGAATATTTTGCCAAAAATGGTAAGAAAAGACCTAATTCTGGTGGCGATGAAGGTTCTCGTAAGATGAGAAGGTAAAACTGTAACATAATCGTTTGTATTTCCAGAAATATTATCTTTTTTAATAATTTATACATTGAAGCATTTTTATATTTACGAATTCCTATATATGTTGTCGCTTTTCCTGGTCGTTTATAAACGAAATATCTACCGATAAAAAAATCATATTAATGAAACTAGATGTATTGGGATAACCATTGGAAGGCTTCCAAATAACCATTTCTCATAACGACAGAACACATGAATAGTTCGACAGGTCTTTGTCCCTCGATTCTTGAAGAGCCAGTAGTATTTAGTAAACCAAGAGCGGAACGTAATTCAGCTTCTGAAACAGCATTTGCAGCGTCAATCTTGTTACCTAGAATAACGAAAGGAACATCCTTCAATTCAGCAATGTTGAATAGAGCGTCTAATTCGACACGAGCTTCGTTGAATCTTTCTGGATCAGCAGCATCGACTAGGAAGACAATACCATTAACTTCTGGGAAATAGTCTTTCCATAAACGACGAGCTTGAATATGGCCACCTAAATCGAAAGTGGTGAATTTTATATTACCGATGGCCAATTCTTCTGAAGTTGGATGCCATGTTGGTTGTAAAGTAGCTAATCTATCGTTCTTTAACATATGTAATAGGGTAGTCTTACCTGCGTTGTCTAAACCTAAAAATAGTAATTTACCATGTTTATTCCATAAACCTAAGGATGCTAACACATCTCTGACTGCATTAAAACCAAGTAACAAATATAAAGGTTAGTAAACAAATCCTAAATGTGATTGAAGCAAAATGCATCCTACATTAGAAGCATCAAACTCGGACAGCATGATATGTAAGATACATCAATTGATGTGAAAGAAAAAACATACACCAGCCCAACAAATCCCAAGCTGCCATTTTCTCAATGATAATTTAGTGATAGTTTCGATTAGCACTGGAGCTTGAATTACAAAAAGGTAAATAAATACAAATTGTAGATTAAATAAATCAATCAGTCCAGGTAAATTTTTTCATTTTTTTTTTCCGTTCAACGTGTTCCCATTGAAGATAAGAGGGTAATAGGCTCCGGGAACAACGATACGATATACTATGCATATTAATTATGTTACGTGTACTATTTGAAATATATATGTATTTGCAGGTGCCAATGTTAAAGGTATGATTTCAATTCATTTAAGATTTGTACCGAGGCAGCCAACTTTTCGCTCGTTATCATTAATGCCTCATCTTTCAAACAAAGTAATAGAGTAACCTCTAATTTACTTAGGAGTCTTTTAGAGATTCCACAAACTTTACAAAAATATTGGTGAGAATGGATGTGGTCTTCAATCAATTTTGTTGCTATTCTGATAGTGGCGATTATAATTCTGTGAATTTCATTTTCTTGTAGTTGATGCTTTAATTTTAATGGTTCGTCGATACTCTCTCTTTGTAAGAAAAGAAGCTGTAGAAGCCATGTAGCTGACTGGTAAACTACAGATCCGAACATGCATTTATTTTGGATTCTTTGAATGAAATCGAAATATGATAATGAAGGTGTATTTTTCATAATAAATGTGTCAAAAGTAAGATCAGGTTTGTATGCTTGAGGAGATAATATACCGTTGGTATTTTCCCTTGACAATGTCAATAGAAGGGAAATTGTTTCTTCAAAGGTGATTATAGCGTCTTCTACCAGTAAATAACCTTGTTCCAAGGATATTTTGTCCTTATTATACAACAAATGGTCCATATCTTGGCTCCCAAATGTAGGTTGTGACTTAATGTTTAATGCATGAAATTTAGAGAGTTCTTGATCAATTTCGAAAGGTTTATTGATCTCGGAGGGCGAGTTATTGATTGTCCCATTACTCAATGGTGTGGAACGCCGTGAATTGCTCGTAGTGTCACTACTATGATATGGCCCATTTTCAGTTCCAGACAATGCATCATCTAGTAGGATATTATCCAGACTATTCTCAGTATTGTAACTTGAAACAGGATCTAATCTATAGTTCCCATCTAATTCGTTATCAGACAAATCAAAATTCGAAAGGGTTTCGGAAAATGTAGCTGTACCCGGTGGTACATTACTCAGTATGCGTGACAAGGCTTTACCTGACAAACTCTCTTCCGTAAGTTGGTTGTATTCGTCAGCATTTCGAAGGAGCTCTTCAATAGATGCCTTTATGGGGCCTATTTTAGAATGATCACTTTCCGAATAGATATCATCCGATAGATAACTATCTGTGGTCCCACTACTATCATCAGTATTTTCAAATCTAACTTTCTTACTTATCTCACCTTGATCACCACTAAGTTCAGAAAAGTTCCTGCTTCGTAACACCTTTGCTTTCAACGGTAAATCGAACTCGTTTAAACTGGGGAATACATCGTCATCATCTAGCTCTGACGATATACTGCCCGTCAATAAAGAATTATTGTACACCATCCTCTTAATGTCGGATATCATCAGTGTTTACTACCGGTTTCTATCCTTTTGTAAATAGCAGATACTGGGATCAAACTCGTTTGTTTAATCTTTTCTTTCTTTTTCTTATGTACTTACGGGAAACTCAACTGCTATTCCCCACACTTCTAACTACTTTAAAAATTTGAACTGCTATACCGTTCTTATATATAGCGCTGTTCTACAAACCACACTGGCCTGGTCTTATAAACAGAAAATGAGAAAGGTAGAAGAAATAAACAAAATACTCTTCTGATATTTTAACCTTCGCCCATTCTTCATATATTAATGGCTGTAACTTTTATTTCTCTGCGAGAATTTGACGGAAGACGCTACCCCGGATTTTATTTTAGTGAAAGCAACACTGTCATAACGCAGCAACGCAAAAACCGTCGCAGCTAATCAAACAGCCAAGATATACACCATTTCGCGTATTTTGAACCACTTAGCTATAGTGAACATGTGATGGTTTGTTGATTATTTAAAAGGTAGTTATATTATAAAGATAAAATAGTTATATTTTTAGTATATAATATCAATACGATTAGTATAATCTGTAAGCTGGACCCATAGTAGATTTGATAACTAAGGAACCAACGTTTTGCCAGTTCTTCTTTAATAAGGAGACTAAGAAGTTAACGGACATTAAGATTTGGTTGACTAAAGTGTCTTCGTCCATTTCGACGTTACCAACAGCGACGGCTAAACATAAAACCTTCTTCAATTGGAACTTGATGGTGGATCTGACATCAGTAACCTTACCGTATAAGTCATCATTGTGGGAAACTGGGGTTGGGAACTTACCAGCCTTGGATAATTGAGGACCTAATAATCTTGGAACTTGCTTGATTAAGACTTCAGAAGCAACGAAAGCGTTGTACTTCTTGGATAACTTCTTAATCAACTTCTTGTTCTTGTTTAATTTCTTTAAGTCATCAACAGACATGGCATCGACACCAACGGACTTAGCTCTGTCAACATCGAAAGCATCACCAAAGATACAGATGGACATGTTTGGTCTTGGACAGACCGGTAATCTTAAGTTACCAGAGAAACGCTTGTCTCTTTGTGGGTCATAGTTCTTTAAACCGACTTGTAATTCAACGGTTTCTAAGAAGTTTCTCTTCTTAGTTTCGTTGGAATACTTTAATAATTCCTTGACGTGTTCTCTAACTTGAGAAGAAGTAATCTTAGACATCTTTGGTTAGCTGTATTTGTCTTCCAAAATATTTGGTGGTCCGTGAGGCTTGCGACTTGTACAGTTTCTTTATATAATGACAACAAACAAACCACTAGTTGAAACTGTTACTACATAAATGAAAACTCCTCTTCGATCTTCGCTTGTCTGCAAAGATGAAAAGTTTGGCGGTTCAAACTTCATTTTGCGTGCGTGCCCATCGGCTTCGGTCAATCTGTGCCGCGTTCCAAAAAATTTCGTTTGACTGTTTTGCAAAAAATGTAGAACCCAGACAATTTTCAGTAATCTTTTATCTATAGTGTGGTGCTGGGGTTTATGAGCACGTCTACGTTTCAATGGTCTCCAGTCACTACATATAATACATACGAGGATAACTATGGACAGTCTATCAAAACATTTTCAATTGGATATACTTAGATAGGTCAAACAGTATGTGTTTCATGTTGAGTTGCTAAGATTTTAATGTCTGGTAATTCTTACGTCGAGAGAGAAAGCTGTTAAGCGGAAAGATCAGAATTTGTCTCAATCTATGGACATACAATTGTGCAAAATATCTGTGATGATGTCGCAAGATATTACTATAATTGAGAATAAATCGTAAAGATAATTGCTCTTAAATGATATTTTAGTCAAAATTATCTTTTTGGCCAACAACGTAAATTTAAGCATTCTTAATTTGAAAGGGTTGGCACATATTTCTGAAGATGAATGCTATCATATCGACAGAAGTCATAGCTGACTTTGAAATAAGAGGAGTGAGTTGAGATTTTCTGCTCTTGTTTTAAGCCCGAATGGTTCAAGGCAACAATTCCTGATCGGTAAGTCATAAAAGTAGAAATTGGAAGAGTAAGGGATTATAGCACATGTATTTATCAACTTACTGAGATATCTCGATATACATGTTGTAGGGAAGCTAGGTTTAATGTATAAGGTGTGATTTATATATTTTTAACATTTCAACTGTTTCTCATTACCATAGAGACAAAACATTAATTTATCAAATAATGATGTCATAAATTCCGCCTTAAAATACTGACTTTGTAGAAGATCAACGCCTGTTTCACGTACAAAAATATCGTTAGTATTGGCCATCATTTTTTAACTGAGTCAAGGCAGTAAAGAAATTCTCATTGATTGGTGTACATTGTCAAACATGACGTGAAGAAAGATCAGAGGATGATCCCTTTATATTATTTTCGTTAATATTGTTCATGTTGTGGATGTCAGTCAAATAATTAAAAGAATTCTTATTAATCAGTGTTTTATACCAAATAATGCACTGGTTATATATAAAATATAGCCATAATATAAAATAATATAAAGTGATACAAACTTTGATCAAACTTCAGTGTTCACCTGAGTATTTATACCTTTACCAACATATCAGTTATCATGCTCTAGATTTATGAGTCAATACGTTGTCATAATTATCGTACCATAGTTATTGCATGATAATATGTATTCGCGTTTATCACGCCATATATGCTTCATGTCAATACATGGTCGTGTTTATCACACCATACTTATTGCTCAATTCTTCTATAACATTCTGAATTTGTCATTCTAACTATTCAAAACATTGAAATGTCAGTATAATGTCATTTCCAGCAATAATGCCCTTTGTAGCCGTAAACACAATTATGGATGGCGGCTCAAATAATATCAAATTATATATTACCAGCGCTAAAACGAATTTTGCACCTGAAGTAATTGGAGGGTTGGCCGAGTGGTCTAAGGCGGCAGACTTAAGATCTGTTGGACGGTGTCCGCGCGAGTTCGAACCTCGCATCCTTCATTATTTTTTTTCTCTTATATACAATCCATATTGGACCATTGGATATGTTATTTTATACTTTCGATATGGTACAGATGTAATCATATAATCTCATAACAAGGAAACTAGTGTCGTTTTTCTTTATCTACTTAGTTACGTTTATGCGAACGATCAAAGTACCATTTTGCCCACATTTTGATAAGCAAATTTGTGGCTTCAACCGTCCTTGGAAGAACCTTTTGGTCTCTCTGCAGACGTGCAGACAAATCTTTATTACAAGCTGCCTGCGCCAAATATTGATACTACAGCTTGAATTTCGATTTTAGTTTTTCTTAAACTGTTTTTTTTTATTTTATAAGTTCGAGCAGCACCGGAGACCCATATCTTACGTATATTATTGATATGAAGCATAGATGGTTTCAGGTTTGACGAGCCGATCCAGTGGAGTTTATAGTGAGCAGCATTACGTCCAGATGGATGATTTGTCCTCAAATGAGCTTGATCAACTCATCGCAGAATTATGGACCAAAATCACCGGAGGGGAAGAGAAGTTGCTGTACAACTACGAAACGCATGAGCTGAAAACACGAAATAAGATCATTAAGCTTCCTAAAGAGTTCTGGGATTATCCTGAATTAGCTTCTTACTATCTATCGATGCAAGAATATTTTGGTTTTTCGAAGTTGGAGTGGCCTAAGCCTTACGTGTTGTATAACACCTTGATTAAGGACTTCCCATTGACAAAATACAAGGGCCTTCCGAACATAAATGCACTTTACGATAGCTTTAAAAATAGGTTTGGTAGAAATATTGTAATTCCACTCGGTTTTGAGAATAGGGCTGTATATCATAATGTGAATAACATAAAAATTGATTTGACAACCAATAAAGAATTTGAACAAACTGTAAAAAAAATTTATAATATGTTTAATTCTCCAAAACAGATGGAACTATTTTATGATAACCAAACAAAGTTCATAATTTTGATTCCCTACAGTGTGCTTTGCAAGGAACAATCAACAATCCAGCAAGCCTGTGACAATATCAAAATCTTTTGGTTCTCTAGGAAAATTATGGAAAAACTTAAGGAAGATAAGAATATCATTCAGAATAACGCTAGCGAAAAAAAAACTCACACTGGGTCGTCAACGAAAACCACCAGCTCTAGTCGAATCAACTTCATGGAAATGATAAATAATATCGGAAAGTCACACTCTTTCAATGATGGTGAAACTTCCATAAATGTTGTTGTAAATTACATGCAACAATTTCCAGAGCTAATGGAAGAGCTTTCTTTACTCGTTGACCGTCTAGGAGGTAATCTCAAAAGTATAAAAAACAAAATCGTATCAAATATAGGCAAGGTACATATGGAAAAAGACCTTTACTGTAGTGAGGATAGATCTGTCATTATGTACTTGAATTTTTTCAATTTTCCACATATAATTGATGCTGTAATATACTACGAGATTGTTTCCAAGGGCGGCCACGATGAATTAATGCTAACTTTAAAATTTGTATTTCAATCACAAGCACAGTAAATGTGATAGAAATAAAAATAAATGGACACTCTATATAAATTCTTTTACATATTATTGTAGCACTATAACTAAGGACACTTAACATAATCTAAATCCAATTGAATATCTCTCTCTTGATGTTGATGCGAACGATAAGCCTCTTATACTTTCTTAATCACCATTCATCCAGTCCCACTTAAACCCAACGCTGCCATTATAAGATATTCACTATCAGTTTTGAATATCAAGAAGAATCTGAAAATGCTACTCATTATAATATTTTCTTATAAAGATAGCGTTACAAACCTTATTGGATTGAGTGAGCATCTTGCTAAGTTCCCAAAACGGTATATGTCAGACCTATTTCCTAACATTTTTGTTTGACGCGGGGGACAAGAAAAAGTGACACTGATGTAAAATAATACATGATAATGATCTTCTAGAAGCCATAAGTGTTTTAAGTAGTAAAAATATTGAGGGCCGATTATTCTTTTGAGTAATTCTTTTTCTGGACAAATGATAATTTGTAGTCTGACAGTGCACTGTATGAGGAAAATCTCACTATTTTCACTGAATCATGGAAGTTAGTTAAGATGGATAAAGTTCAACAATGGTAAATTTACATAGGTTAGTAGATCATCTGAGAAGTTTAATAAATTATATCTATTTTCCAGAAAACAGAGAAGAATTGTTGCCCTTTCGTGTTACACATATTTACAGTTTCAGAAAAGCACCATCGTAAGTTGTTTTGATGGATGTGATATATATGTCACAAAAATCGTGGACGTAGATATAAACTACTAAATAACTAGTTATGCGAATTAAGTATAAATGTGATCGATTAAAGTTCGAAAGGCAATACATGGCTTGTTCCCGAATATACCACAAATAGGGATGTATTTCCTTATTGGAACTTGAGGGATGACTTGGAACGGCAAAAAAAGCTACAACTCACTAGACCCACGGCTGTGGCAACAGGCAGGTTAGCATTCCTTTAGCACAAATACTTGCAGTACTCAGTTGCTTACCTGGCACATATTCGCTACTCAACATTGACCAGGAGGCAATGGTTACATCCTAGGTCAACAGAGCAATAAGCAAAGTTGAATCCACCTCAGCTACTAAAGCAACGTTTCATAGAATTCAATAGGAGCTTTTTTGTTTACCAAATAGTCGAAGAGCAGCGTACTTTGACAATATTCAAATAACCACTTTTCCTTTCTATCTGACTCAATCTAAATGGTTAGAACTAGATATCAAAATCAACCTTTAACCTAATTTCAGTTGTAACCGACCATCAAAGTCAGTTTACGCGTTATGTGGAGTATAAAATTACTTTCAGAGAAAACTCTTCCTGGGCATGTATGCAGTTCTCAATTTGGGCGACATCAGTTCTTGGAAACTTATTTTCTGTTAAACTAGCTTGCAGACAAAATAATGATACTGGATAAAATATTTATTGAACTTATATACCTTTCCAATGAGATAGCCCGTGTTGCACAGCTAATTTACTTATTAGTACATGGTTATGCTCATGTAAAACATTTCCCGTAAACATACTACTATCGTACGGACCTTCCCTAACCGGTACATTTAATTATAGATTCTCAAAGAGAGTTATCTCTTTATAGCAGCCTCTTCAATAATACAAACGGTAGAACCCAAGACGAGATTAAGGTTCCAGTGGATGGGTGCTCTCCGATATCGTGACTTTCTTCGAGTAGTTGCCATTTACGGTTTTATCTTTCTCTTCGAATCAATATGACTACTTAAACTCTTTTTAAGTTTAGAATTAAGGTTGGCTTCGCCAAAGTGTGTCCCTGTACCTCAATTTTCGATTCCAGATTACTCCATTTGGCTTGCTGAAAGCTTTATCTGGAAAATCCGAACATGCTAATAAACACGCATTGCTTTAAAATATTTCTGATGAATATATGTGATAAGGGAACTCTGCTTGCTTCGAAAGAAAATATGTGTGAGGTATGGTGAGACTGAGTTCCACACATTTCCCTTTGAGAAAAGACTAATGGCATTACGCCATCCCCCTCGCCTCGCAGGTTAATCGTCAAGTTTTACGTAATCTTTAATCTTGCTTGCCATCTTGTTGCTGACTAACAGTTCGTGTGCCCTATAAACAATCATTTGACTCTTTGGAACGATATCATAATTTTGTCAAATTATATTATGTAATAAATTTCTATATATAAAATGCGTCAGTCGACAGACAATTTCTTCCCTAGTTTATATCTTCAGGTCAATTTTGTCAAAATTACGAAGACATCAATTAGAAAATACCATAAATGTACCTCCAAGCATTTAAAAACACTTTCTTTGTTGACATTTTGGAATATTTTCAACTGGTCAAGATATATGAAGATGTACCCAACAAATATATAGACGCCAAAGGTACTCCACTTTACGTGGATTCATCATCAACTGACATAGAAAGTAAAGGTGGCAAAGAAAGCCAGAAGGGAGACGTAGATCCTCTCTTGATTGATTGGAATGGTGAGGACGATCCTGACAATCCACAAAATTGGACTTCCTCTAAAAAAAATCTGATCATTTTCGAAATAATGATGCTGACATGTATCAATTATATGGGATCATCAATTTATACACCGGGGCAGGGAGGGATCCAAGATGATTTTCACGTAGGTCACGTCACTGCCACACTAAATTTATCATTGTACGTCCTTGGTTATGGATTAGGTCAAATATTCTTTTCACCACTTTCCGAAGTGGCCAAAATTGGCAGACAGCAAATTTATATTATTACTTTCTTTATATTTATGCTTTTGCAAATAGGGTGTGCTACAGTCCAGAATATTGCAGGACTCGTCATTTTGAGATTCATAACAGGCATCCTATGTTCACCTTCCTTATCGACCGGCGGTGCCACAATTGCTGATATTATCCATCCAGATAACCTAGCTATCTACATAGCCTTATGGGCTATTGGTGCTGTTGCTGCTCCCATAGTTGGCCCACTTTTAGGTGCCTCTATGGTGGTTGCGAAAAATTGGAGATGGTGTTTTTGGTTATTACTATGGCTTGCCATTCCATGCTTGATGATCTGCGTCTTCCTTTTTCCTGAAACATCAGCTGCAAACGTTTTATCAAGAAGAGCCTCTAGAATTAGGGAACAAACAGGTGACAATAGGTATTATACCAAGCAAGAAAAACTTGATGCTGGAGTAAGTTCCAAACAGTTTTTGATCAATACACTTTATAGACCAATTGAAATTATTGCCGAAGAACCAATCGTCTTGGCATTTGATGCATACATAGCGGTTTGTTACGGTACCTTTTACCTATTCTTCGAAGCCTTTCCTATTGTATTTGTTGATAATTGGGGGTTTAGTTTGATTGAGTTAGGACTTTCTTACTTTGGTTTTTGTGTTGGATGTTGCATCGCATTTCCAGTTCTGGTAATATTTATCAACAAAGTAGTGAAACCCAGTCGTAAAGATGGTACCTTTGTCCCTGAAACATTTTTAATATTAGCAATGTTTGTCAGTTGGTGTTTGCCATGTTCACTATTTCTCTTTGGATGGGCTGCAATGACACACTGGATTGTTCCAATAATAGCAGAGATTTTCTTCGTTATATGCGTATTCAATCTATTCCAAGCAGCGTTTTCATATCTAGCAATATGTTATCCTAAATACGTTGCTTCTGTATATGCAGGTAATGGATTCTGTCGCTCGGCACTTGCCTGTGCTTTTCCACTGTTTGGGAAAGCAATGTACAATAATTTAGCAATCGATGGTTATCCCGTAGGATGGGGGTCGTCCATCATTGGATTTACATCAATTGGTTTAGCCATTATCCCTTTTGCCCTATATAAATATGGTGCATACTTACGTTCAAAGTCATCTTTCACAGGCTAACGTTTCTAAAATTCGCTGTAACTGAAAATACTTCATAGACATCAACATCAGAGAGTTCTACGATGTATATATACCTTAGATTATCCAATATATCCTCTTACAAGCTATCTAGTCACTGAAAGAATTAACTCCTCTTTGAATTTTCCATTTAGTAACGTGTATCGCATTTATATAATTTTAGCACAGTCCTTTGAAGTTCATAGGTTATCTTCCTTGAAAGAATGGCAGAATATAAGCTGAAGGCAAGTAACATAGTTTTATAGTTTTTTTCTGTTCTATAGAATGAAAGAATTGTATTCCCATTACATCTACTTCTGATTATTCTTACAAATATTGATATTCGATCATACATACCTTGAAAAGTGCAAAACGCTCGATCCATGTATTCACTTCAATTAATATGATCAACACAAGCCACCATTTGAAGTTTTTCAGTAAGATTCGAGGTTTACATCGCTTAGTGAGCAAAAACTTTTCTTCTAGACTTGTTAGCTCCATCAATTCCAAATCGAGTGCACTACACACGGTCACTGACCTCTGTATCTACTCCCGTTTAGCTACCACTTTTTCTTCCGACATTGATACAAGTATAAGGGTCAAAATATTCTGAAGTTCCTAAAAACTAAAAAGACCTGCCCTTCTTTACCGTAATGTCCAAAAGGCAAAAGACAGAATAGCTCTCAAGAGCTTTACAATATCTTATTTTTGGGTTTGGAAGCCATCTTTGGAGGTAAAATTTGAAGAAAGTATTTTCTTGCATAGTCAAAGATTGCTAGGAAAATAGGAGTAAAACTAAAAGTATCTTGATAAAGCCTCATCCTTCAGACTAATTGGAGAACCAATAATACATGATTCTTTCATAGTTTTTTGGATTCGATTATCAGCCAAGAGTAGCTATTGCGCTGACTCCCTGTCGATATAAGTATAATAACTACTAAGAAGAGATGAAATAAATTTACATCTATCTCTAGGGACATGACATATGGGCTAGTTCTTACCTGTTCTACAATGGAGAGACTTGCATTAACATTTTTATGCTGTCGTTCAAACCATTACCACCACCAAGATCAATTAACGGCGGAGCCAGTGAAATCTCAGATGAAATTGAAATGCATTCAATGAGCAAACCTAGTATTTGCGCTTTGGAGGTAGCTGACTTCGAACTAGCTGAAATAAAAGCTAAGACGACTGAAGGCTATCAAAAATCTGTCAGCTTTTACTGGAAAGCACAAAGCTCCGTCGGAGAATCATAAGAGCCAACGTGAATGTTATTAAAAGTTGTCACTTTCCAACTTTCGCCTTCTCTTGTAACTTGAAAATGCTGTTTGACTCTCTTCAATGAAATCAATAGTTCTAGCATTCATTACTCCGTCCCATTATAATAGCTGCTCTGATTAAGGCATAAGTTTTCTATTTTCGATTCATTATTTAAAGAAGAAATATGCTAGAACCAGACGCGACAGAAGCATTTAAGAATTTTCTAGGGGTAGTCAAACAAATAAATCTAGCAAAGGATTAAATCAAAGTAGTTCTAGTTCGGGAGGGTGGACCTATTTTTGTGATTCAAATGTTACATATGACTGTCGAACTACTTTAGCTAGCTGTATTTACTTATTTTAACTTAGCAATTAAAATCTTGACTAAATGATTCACGCTTTTTATTTTTGTTGTAAATAGATTGAAAGATTAGGTACCTTTCAACAAAACTATTCTAATAAAAATTAAACGGTTCAGATATTTATTCCTACCACAGCTATTTCAGAAATGGTTCAAGTTTATCAGCTAATAAGCTTCATACCTGAGTAAAGTCATCCAGCGTCCGTAAAAAACGGCTCTGCTTTTGAATGAGTGAAACGTTACTAAAAATTGATTTGTAGCAAACCGACCCCGTTATTCTCCCGATGTAGAGGTTGAGAGACTTGGCGAGACGTTGTATTCTATCGACACTACTCAATGGAACACAAGCATTATGATTAAGTCCTCAGATCTCTACTAGATCTGAAAATGCTGCCTAAAAATCGATGCAGCAAAAATGTTTCCAAAAATTAGAACTTTCCTCAACCTTCAAGTTTCGAGCCTTAAACTTTTACTTCCTGTCAATTCGGACTTCGAAGATTTCTTGAAATGTGACAGTCCTGCATTGCTTCTAAGTGTTTACGCGTGCAAAAAGAATTATATGTTCACAGTACATTACATTCCTATGTTTATGAATAAGTTACAACGAAACAATCTCGAACAACCAAATCTTCCTCTTTAAGAAAGATTACTTGAACGGATAAAACATAAAATATTTTGTTACAGTTCAATCGCCATGTCCTCTATTTACGAAACTGCAGTGCAGATAATCCAGCATATATTCACGTGATCCGTTGCACTATCACACTTTATAGATAAATATTTTTTCTCTTGAAAGGAATTTGACTTATCTATCCTCTTCATGTAAATATTTTCCTCGTTTTAGTCAAAACACCCGACAGTATAATAAAAATATCCATAATAAGAATTATAGAATCATGTCTAGTTTAAATGGCGATGCCTATTCCGCTCTCTCATCTGAAGATGATAGTATTCCAGAGACTGAGTTTTTGGTGAAAGATTTAATACAGATAGGTCTCCCAATTGCTATGCTCATTGGTGTTACGTTTTTTACTGCTGGATTTTCATCGAGTTTATTTATTCATGCGTGTTGTTTTGGATTCATATTACTTATGGGACGTTTTGTGTCTCCTTCGTGTGCAGATTTTATATGTACAAACCTCTCCACGAATATGGTCTGTCCTACGATAGTGCGATTAATATTGATAACTATAACTGCTGCATTAGCTGGATTAGTTCTGTATCTAGCTTGACAGGAAACCAGTTTTCTTATCATTTCTTTAGTCTCTTATAGTCAATACTGTTGACGTATGTTCGATCCCGGGTAGGAACCTTTAGTAGACATAATAATAACAAGTTTAATCAATTGGAGTTATAGAGGCTGTAACAAACGTTGCTACATAAAAATAGTAATAGCATAGTGCGATCTTCTTTATAAAGTAAAATACTTAGCATGACAAGCTTCCAACCAAGAAAAATATCTGAAAGCATCGGCCTTTATATATATTTAATCTGAGAGGGCTGCTTGTTATAACTTTCAAGGATGTAACGCTATGAAACTTGTAACGGCATGAAACATGTATCAACATGAAACTAGACACTATAAGGATGATTTATCTTCCAACATTATGATTGCGTTTCGATAAATGGGTCGAGCGATACAAAACGCAGATCAATTTAGAATATTTGAAGGAAGAACAAATACTGGCGATTTTAGTTAAAAAATCAGCTGCATTGCACATTGAACACCACAAGGGATACTAGAATCGTTGCATGTGTTTATTTTATATAGTTTAAATGGAAGAGTGGTTGGTCCGAATGGAAACAGATTCATAGTTACAAATGTTGCCAATACCTCATAACAGTTGAAAATAGTATTCCATGTTATTCTTATCATAATCTACCATTGAATAGTTGGAGTGTGATGCTATTCGATGCTTGGAAAGAAGGCAGACCTAAGCTCTTAAAGATATTCCATTTGAGGAGGGATTCGGCTCAAGAAAAGCTGTTCATGTGTAATTGGTGTTAAGACAATCTAATCCGTGGGTCTTTGATGAATTAGAAAGGAATAACAACAAGTTAATCAAACGTGTGCTGGTAAGCAACGCGGTATTCATCATTTTTCCTGCCTTATCTTCTCTTTTTTTACGTAAAGAAAGATCGGAAGAAGTCTCTTGTATATTATTATTATTGTTATTTGTATTCATATTGTGAAAGGGCCGTCAACCAAGATAATAGCTTCGTAGATACCAGTGTGTAGTACCAAATACTGCACTGGTTATATATGAAAGAAATTGTAATATAAAATAATATGCGGTGAGACAAAATTTGGCCAAACTTTAGTGTTCAACTGAATGTTTATGCTTTTTCCAACACGTTCTGATTCAGAAAAATTATCAGGTTCTAGATGCAGAGGCCAATACTTTGTCAAATTTAATATGTCATATTTATTACATGTTAATACGAGATCGTTTTTATCATGCCATGTTTAGTGTGTAAACCTTCTCAAACACTGAAATGTCCATATGTTGCCATTTTCAGCAGGTATCGTCCCTAACATTATTTTATGTGGATAGTACGATATGTGTAAATTGGTACTACGATGAATCCTTTTCTCCCCATTGTATGTCTGTCATTGCTAGACTAGTGAGTCTGTATGTAAATTGAGAAGAAAAATATATATATACTGTCACGCCAGGTATACTGTTGCAAGGTAAAATCATTTTTCCAGTTTATCATATACAGAAAAACAACTAAAGGCCCTAATATACCAAACGACTGTCATGATCTATATAATTTTCGATTTTCTTAGTTGGATTCCTACTGTTAATGATTTAGGAAATTTTCAGTGGTACCGTTTATTTACCACATCATATTCCACTTTATATAGTGTCATTGTTGGCTCTAGTCAAAGAATCCAGAAGAGTCGACGAATTTACTGCCACTGACCGCAAAAAGTATAACAGTACTAAAAATATGTGTTTCACAAGCATGCAAAGTGATCTTAAATAAGTTGAAAAAAGACGCACAACTTTGTATAAGTGAGAGAAAGCAAAGCAATAGTATATAGAGCTCGAACATCACGCTGTACTACTTTAATTTAACTATTTCGATACATAAAAAAGGGAATAAAATAAATAATTATCGTGGTTATACACACATATAAAAGAGCAAAACCGTCAACAACAACATGTTCTGAACTCAGACAAAAGAACGAGAAATGTGACCATAATTATGAGTCTGACAATGAGGTGATGCTTATTGGTTTGCAGTGTCACTAGATACACAAACCATGTCGCCGTCATTAAAGGAAACCGTACCGTTATTGTAGACGTACAACACATCATCTGTCAAACCAGTCTGTTCCTCAATAGTCTTTGATGAATCATAGAAAATCGAGATACATTCACCAAAATCGGCTGAGTTAACCGGAGCCATAAGCTTCTTCCGCTAGCCGTTGGCAGACGTTGACATTACCAATAGATTGGGAGCTAGTGTAGAAATCATAACTCTTTCCCATGCTCCATGTTTTGACAGCCTCATCAACATAAGCTTCATTTTCCTCCGTAGCAACAATAAAACCATAAGCAGTTTTTGGGTCACCTGTATGAGATTCAAGATAAAAATAGTTATTCATACCATTCTGCTGGGTGGTTAATACACTAAGAATGGTCAACACACCAAGCATAAGATTATCCAATTGAATGCCTCCAAAAACACCGATAACATATCCAGACTCAGACAATTTATAGATTTGTTTAATTTCATTATCAAAAGTAACTCCGAACATATCGCTAAGAGCGTTTGTCAGATTGTCCGTAACATAAGTAAGCAAATCACCATCCCAATAGGCGAAGCCTTCATGAGTTATCATAAAAGATCCTTCTGAACAGTCAGCTGTAGAGGATGGCAAGTCACCGGAAGTGTCTGGAAAAGTAAGTTCACAAAAGACGACTTGGATGAGGAAGAATAACGCTAAAAAACACATTTAGTAAATATTTTGTTTTTAGTTATAAAGTAAAGGACTTTGTAAAAATGTAAATGTGAATATTAATTCAGAAATCAATGAATCGTTGTTGATTATGGATTCGTAATAGTATGTTTCTTTTACAAACTAGCATATAGATAAAATGGAATAGAAATATCAGTGAGAGTTGGAAATAAAGCCAGTTATTTATATGTTCAAAAGAGAGCCTGTTAGATAGTGTCATTTTCATCAGTAAATGGATCTCAGCGATATCAACCTTGGAACATCGTCTCCGATTTATGAACTTTTTCCACTGCTCTAATTCCTCACTGGTTGAACCTCAACTCTCGAAAAATTGTACGTCCATTAAGCCTCTACAGTTAGCGACATCAATATCCATACCTCTCAGCTCGATGCACCTCAAACTGTTTTTGAAAACGTCATTTATTGCTAATGTTTTTCAAAGCGGGGTGGCCCTGATAGCGCCGTATAATTTTAGAGTTACTACGATTATCACGATGACAGGATATATCCCAAAATGGCAATTTACATTCAGTTCTAATGAGGTTCTTGGCCAACTGCGAATAATAGAAGTGCTATTTGAGCAACATTTCTCGCAGCTTCAAAATACAGTACAGACTAAAATTTGTCGAAGCCATATCTTGTGACCTTCGTATTTAGAATCGCTTCTTAAATATACCAGCATTGTGAACTTGAATATCGGAGAAGCCATCGCAGCAGATAAGTCTGCAAAAATCTATGGCCACCCGTAACGTTGTAAAAAAGGATTAAACTTAGTAAAAATCATTTGGGTTGGGATAACCTTGCATCTTTTCGTTTTTACTTACCGTAGGACCATAACAACAATGATAGATGGTTCTGATTTTCTATGTGCCCGTATTTCAGAAATCCCAAGATACCCGCTATTAGCGATAGTAGTTCATAAGTGCATACACTATTACCGAAGCTCACGTACAAAAATTATTCTGCAGCCGCTTATATCCCCCATCAATAGATCATTTGCTCTTTATGACAAGACAACTAGCTTCAGTAATTTCCTACTATAGCACATTTCAAGCATGTTCTTGTTGATGTATTTGAAACCCTAGCGGTTTAAAACTGTATTTTTAAGTTTATCCAATCGAGAAAGAGGGTTTTCTTGCTCCTGAGAAAGAAATTGAAGCCTGTAATCGCTGGATACCTAAAATCATACAAGCACAGTTAGAAGAGTCTGTGACACGTCCATTTATGGGATTCAAAAGTGGTACGTTTCCAAAACCATTACTTGTTGCACTTGATCAACATCCGAAATTTCTAAGATTGTTTTATATTTCAGGGCTAGCTTCCTAGAATTAAGCTTTGGACCAAATAATAGGCGCATCATCGATCTACCATTACCTGACAAGGAAGCGTCAGTGAATATTGAAGGGAATGACTTCCTGAAGCTAACCAACCTTTTCATAACTGTCGCCATCCCATCGACTATATATATTTGTTTATTCATACAGAAGTGCCATCATTGAAGGGCACAAAGCTACACTGTTGGTAATGGAGTACATTTTTTTTTGACGAAAGGCACAATGGGAACGGTGAAGAAAATACTTACAGAAATATACTCACAAAAAGCTTTGAATTAAATAATTATGAATTCCAGACACATCGTGTTAAGAACGCTTTTACTTAAGGATCGTTAAAGATTTTTGCATTAAAAGTGAAATTTGCAAGATCATTAGTACCCAAATATTTGTGTTCTTTTCTACTATCGATCAAAGATGTTTTATTGCTATATGGCGCTGCAAAAAGTATTTATCTCTTATAAGAGAATTGTACCTAAGAATCGGTATCACATTTTGTCCAATGTAAGAATTGACCTACACTAGCATAGTAAAGTCTAAAGGAGACTTCCCAATCTTGCGTATCACAAGTATCTTCGCAAGTATACATCTTGTAACAATCTGCTCTCCATGAACCACTAACATCATTTGCGAAAATCTCATTTAGTTCATTTTCAAGTTCTCCACTGGTATAGAAGCCTCCCCATTTACTCTGGTTGGCACAGAAATCGAGAGCAATGTATCCAGTACACAATGGAGAATACACTGGAAGATCTTGGCGTTTTGCTAATGTCGAGTTTCCTGCGATGTTTGTTGGTGCAATCGCCAATGTTCCTGTTGATACAGATGAAGGATTAAAGATCAAGTGATACACTTCAGAGGTTTCGTTATGTTTCAAATAAATTGAGGGTTGAGTCAAATCTCTTTTGGTCAATGAGTTGTCAATTGGGTACCATTTTCCGGACTCTGGTTGAGAATAGTGATCAAATAACCAATCCGTAACGCAAGAGACGTCATACAAATCATTAGTACTTTCACAGTGCCTAAGCCGTCTTTTCGAAGCGCTGTAGGATCTTCACCTTCTAAACTTCCATTTGGTGTTCCTGCATAATGCCAGCCAACGTAAATCGATAATAAATTAGTCATGAGTGTTGCAGCCAAATACTTACCGCACGTGCACAATCTAAAGATGCGGAGTTCTCGTGATTATCCTTACAAATTTTACATGCATCTATGCCTGTTTGGATAACATTGTTCGATGATTGAATAAAAGAACCCCACCAAGCTACTTTAACTGCAACAGGTTTATCGTCTCGAAAATAGGCGTAATTAGCTGTGACGCTTAAATGAATATAATCATAATATGGAAATGCTGCAAGGGCAATAACAGTGAAAAAAGCAAAACAAAATAAGGAAATTGAACGCATTGTTTTTCCTCGATTGGCCAATAACGCTATCGTGGACCACTCTGTTAAAACTGTTTAGCTTCAACAATTTTTCAACTACTTAAGACTCTGAGGAAAAAAACTTACTCTGAAATAAAATATACTGTTTGAGAATGATAAATTTTCGGTTGGCAACATGAATTTCTATTCAAAGTATGAGCTTTGTTCCAGACCTCAAAAACTGTCAAAGACTGCAACTTATGCAAGTAACGGAATGTATTTTGTAGCCCTGTATTTTACTACTATGCTTGCTTAAATCTCGTTCAAAACAAAAGAACTATTGTGGAAGTACCTATATAATGTTCTTGAGGTTGGTCACGTCGCAAAAACCTAAGGAAACCTAGTCTTTTTTCACGCTATGCAAATATAATTAGCATTCATACTAACACACTTTGCCGAATACCGCAAAAAAGCTTTAAGGAACGACAAGATGTGTTGCGAGGGTATAAAAAGGCGTTCCTGACTATTTGAGTTTAAATGCGACCAAAAATGGAGACAAAAATAGATTTGTTTGTACATACTACTCTGAGAGTGTGATCATAGTGACACATCCCTCGAGATGACTGTGCCAATTCTAAGAAACAGAGAAAAGTGCGCACAAAAGAGCCCACGTCATTTCAAAGACGTAGGCAAATGAATGTTGCGGGCAAGGGTTCCAGATTCGAAAAAGAAATTTTTTATGAGCCGTCCTTTTTCAGGTCTCTTCTTTTGAAAAATTTTCCTAAAATAGACAAGCCGTCAGTATGGCCTGTCTGAGATAATAGTTAACTGTCATATAAATAATTATATTAATGGACATTCCGGCACGCACTTATCACGAGGCAGCAACTCATGTTAATGACATTGATTAAAATGTGCGAGAAACTCTTCAGTTACTTCCCATCAGTGATGAACTTATATGGCGGATTGTAGCATCAAATTGAATCCGTTTTTAATACGAGCAAAATCGTTGGTACAGGAAAGCTTATGCCAACGTGCATATGTCTTCTGGCCACCTAATTATTTTGGAAGAGCTGATACTATATAACATATAACACCAAAGCGTGTTTTCTTCACGGACACATTCTGTCGTACAATTAATTATATACGTCAACTTTTCGCAGATCATTTTATATGTAATGAACATTCTCTTAATCTTAACATTCATTTATAACTATTTGGAGCCATAGGACGGAAACTTCATAGAGTTATAGTAAATGTGAAGTCGGATGTGGTTACCTCACCTTGAGAAGGTTGAAGGTACGCCATCAACTCTTCCCAACGTGACCTACGATGGCTCTTCTAGAGGTCCCTTTCTGATAAACATTAATCTCGAGATATAAATACGTGGCCGTTTAAACTTGGAAATACCTTCGCTTCTGTAATGAATGTGAGGCCAAAACTTGATAGAACAAAGAGATACCGCAAATTATTCTATGAGGAGTACTATCCATTTAAAGAGTCATGTTTATTCTCCTAATGTGCTGGAAAACGACAACATAAGACCAAGTTAGACAGAATAACTGTTTGTAGAAGTCTATGAATCATATATAAAATTAAATAGTACCGTTCTAAAGTCTTACACGCGCTATAATACGGCTGGTTATCAATATCATTGCTTTTATTTAAGAGCCATCACTCTGTTTGACGGATGGCTACCATTTGTGTTTGACCGTATAATATAAGTTGTTCTTCTTTAGGAGTTTTGGCATCTACTAGGGTAGTAAAACTGTTATTTGTCGTTTCATTGACAGTCATAGGACTACTAAACCTAAAGAAACCGCAGATCATTTTGAAACAAGGCAATGTCCAGTTGTATAATGTCATTCTCTTTTGGTTCGTGCCAGCCCAACATGTTTGTCTTACGGGAAGGAATGCTTGAAAGCACAGAGTTCACCACATTGGAAAGGAAAAAGATTAAGTTGAGTTCAGTCACAAAGTGAAGATTGTTGGAAAGGTCAGTGAATACAATTTGGCAGCAAAAAACATTCTAATTGAAATGGCAATCATTCAACGTTTTCGTAAAATTCCATTAGGAAATGTGCCTATCGATATGAAACATAATGCCTTCATTATCTGATTGATCTAATAGTGCACATGGAACGGAAGCAGCTCTAGGCTTCCACATAGCTGCTGCCGTTTCATTACTTTCATTTAGAGCAATTGGCTACAAGTGCTGTTGTCCTGAGTAGTTATCGAGCATGTTTTAATTCATCGCCCCTCACCGTTACATCCGCTTCAATGTCTTAAGCTCCATTATTACTGACACTCATCCTATCAGGGCACAAAACGTTAACATCTTTATACCATATATTCGCTCTTGCTCATGCGTCACTACAGAGATTTTTCTCTTGACCAAGATAAATTAGAAGATCTAATCTTGAAGAACTTGCCCTATTGTTTAACACCGTCGTGAGTAAACAGTTGACACATAGCTGTTTTCCGTTGTGGAAGGCTGGATTACTGGTGAAAAAAGTAGTAAGGTTATTTTCTAAATGCATCGATGTGTTATATCATCCCTAGCCGATGGGTTGTCTCTTTCAAACTATTCTCCGGAGTTGAAAAGATAGGTGTTTAGACTTTTTTCAGTAGTATTAGAATGAAGTGCTTTATATATTTGTATCTTCTTATTCTTTGTATTATCGCTTGGGTTTAGATAAAGTCTTTCAAGCGGAACTAGATACTACTGCTACTACTCTCACTATCTTTTTGGTTATGTAACTGGTGTGAATCACTTGTATTTGAGGCCATATCTAGCTCGTGCATATGTATTAGTAATTTAACACCCCTCATTATTTAAGAAAGAAAGTGAGTTTTATTCAAACATATGCACATAATACAAAAGTAAGTTTACATAAATACATAGTTGAATAACCTGGAGATAATGATAGCATGAACGAAAATACAGAGCACTTACCAGCAATCAGATGCCAAAGTCCAATCATTCACTATTTCAGAACAAGGTAGTACCCAAGGATTTGCGTTAAGACTAGAAGTTTTAGCAATGATTCTAATGTCCCTGTTAAAAGTACCGCTGTGATCAATATGCAAGCAGAAGGCTGTCTTCCCATGATTGTTTTCAGCTTCCAAAGCAGTTCTGACAGCGCATTTTATGTTCTCTAATGGAACGGTTTCACTGAATTCATTGTTGACAGTCAAAGGGGGATACAAAAATATTCCATGATTCGTAAATATCTGAAATAATGATATCGACCGAATGGTAATCCTTACTTTGTTTGAAAAGAGTGAAGAATTTTTGAGCTGCAATTTCTAAAATTCTGTGTTTATTTGCTATAATCCGGTTGTAATACTGGGCAACATCCTACCAATTTAAACCCTGTTTTTTAGATGTACCCTGTAATTGATGTAAGTAACCATGATAATTTTTATAGACCTCATTAAATGTGTTCCCGCTCATGTTCGAATAAAAGTTCTGTGTTTTCACTTGATAGCTCTTGAGCGTGCCATTTGCTATTTTAAGTGTAACAATTTGACAATATCTACCAATACACGTGTCAACTAAAGTGTATAGACTGAAGTCATCATTATGTGTTGCATAGATAGATTCCCAATAATTTTGGGCAGCGGCAAATGTAGTAGGAGCAGGCTCATTAGTCCCATTTAATAACCAGTAAGTGGCCCCATATGTTCCACTTTGGCTATCTTTGAAAAATATTTCACTGGTGGATTCCAGAGCTACTGCATAAATTCGAAGCGGAAGCGTGAATAAGCTCAAAAACATGATGATAACAACATATTTTATGTCCTTCATAAGTTGATGTTGTATTCACGTACTAATAGAGGACCTGGAGAAGATACAGAAGCTTTATAGGATTAAATGGATCATAGTTTGTGTACAATAAACCTAAGCGTGAAACTTGCCAACTTGATTTAAGCGACAGATCCTAGATTTTTTTACAATATCGAGGACAATGACATACTCATCAAATTCCACTAAAGGTTCAGTGAAAAGACACCGTATTTTTGGTTCTCTATTTTCTTAAGGAGGTCCACAGACTAGATCACATTGTCTCCTTTATTTTGCATAATAGACCTTTCTTTGTATTAAAGGTTCTTGAGCAATGGCACCATTTTGACCATGCATGCCGCTGTCTATGACTATATAAATAATTGGATATATCACAAAAAAATTTGAGAAGACTTGCAAAATGAAGAGATGTAGTTTTTCTTACTACTATTACCATGAAGGGTTTGTAAGAGAGTTGATTATTGCTCAAGCAATTATAATATGTATAAACTCTGCATTCATGTTAGATATAACAATGTACGACTTATATTGTAACTCTACTGGTAAAATTTGAAGAATATGGGCTTATCATAATATATTCTGAGTTAATGTACGTCATGGTCCCAGGGCCAAAGTATTTTTTTCTATTACAAAAAAAATTGTACATTGAAGAGAAGTAACAGATGTTGTCAGATTATATCTCACCATGAAGGAGGAGGGCAAAGAAGACAGTTTAGTATTTTTATAATTCTTAAGTGATTAATATAAAGTTTTGGAACGAAATCATGAAGGGCCTATAGGACTATAGCACATATCGCTAGACGAGAATACTATGGATTGGCAAATGACAACGAAAGGAGCTAACACGACGATTGACAATAACAGGAAGAATACCTACTTGTATAAATAGGCAGAACCTACATAACGCCGTCAGGTGACAAGTGTCAATCTTTTATCATGTCATCGACGGGAATGTCATGAATTTACAAGGTATAAACGAACAGTATCTAGTATCGAGAGAACATATTTTCCTCTTATGATAGATACTCTTTATATAAAAAAAAGGTACCAAAAATATTGGTTTTATAACATATGGTTTGACGCTGATTCCACACTGCATTTGTTTGGTATATTACGGCTAACTCTTAGATCTCGTTCATTACTAAAAATCATCTATTAATAACTCCTCAAGAGAGGAAAATGCTACCGCTGGGTTTTTTATTAATGGATTATATCTTTCATATATATAAAGACGGACACGAAACGAATGACATCGTCGGTCAACACGGTCGCATGTTGTGCGTTAAAATTGCTTAGTGCAGTCACAGATGTCATAGCTATACGTTTCGCAAAACCCTGCATCGTCAAAATCCATATGTGCAGCGTAGCCAGTCTCCTGGCGTCCCCATGCTACCCAGCACCCATTATCCTTCTTCGGTTGAGGGGTAAATTCACAGATACATCCATCCGTCGTACACACCTCCTATCATAGTAGCTGCACTGTGAGCGCTAAGTTCCAAGATCATCATATTAGCGTCCCCATTACCCATCCAGTTGATTACACCATCCCAGTATGCTACAGTCCCCTCACTTTCAGACTGCACGAATATTTCGTGGCCTTCAGTGTTTGTTTAGCATTGAATTCGTTACGTTTCTGGAAGCCGCTTTCCGGCATACTTGTGATGTATGCATGCGTAAAGTTGGTTTGTAGAAAATTATACATGGTTTGATTGCCTGAAGTGTGGACTATAGTCCCCTCCAGTAACCATTCATCTCCCAACTCTCTTTTAGTCATTGGAATGTCACTCGTCATACCTACATTATTTGCTAAGTCTGCAACTAACGGCCCTAGTAGAGCTAGTCCCGCAAGTGTTAACGCCAGATAGATGAGCCCGGTCCGATTCGCCATGCTGTTGATGTGCATCACGAGGTCGTCACTCATTGTAGCCCACCTAAGGTCCCTCTTTCATCATGCACCCGTATCTAACCTCTTCGCTACTGCAAAGCCAAAGGCGGCCACCGAAGTCAAGACCGATGAAGCGCACTCGACACCATCCACCGGCTGCCCTGAAGCTGTAGTACAGTGCTTAACCAAATCTAGTATGTTGGCCGCTCCTCCCACTGCCACTGCCACTGCCCACTTAGCTTCTCTCCTTGTACCTAGCTTATCAGCTAACTTAGTCATTGAGGTTTGCAGTATGATGTTGATCATAGCCACCCTAATACACCTAACTGAGGCAATGGCAATACTAAATACTGCCAGCGAAATAATGACAAGGGTGGTGTTTCGGTTTCTCATTGGTTCTGTATAAAAAGTATATCTAATAAGAGACGAAAAGTATGTTCAATAAGAAAGGAAAAGATGTTCTCTCGATACTATTTATATACGAAAAAGGTACAAGAAATATTGGTTTTGTACTACATTTTAAAGCTGATTTCACACTTTATTTGTTTCATATATTACAGCTGATTCTTAGATCTTATTTGTTACCCAATGTTATCTATTAATAGCTCTTCAAGAGAGGAAACGACTACTGTCGGTTATCAATATTTACTGATTTCGAATACCACAACCTGAGGCACTCTGGTATGAGGCGTGTCTATTTTATCAGTAAAATTTACATACTTGCTATTTCTATGGGGGGGAATTAACTTGGTTAACAAAGCATCAATATACATTTAAATAACCTTTGCCATTGATGCTTTTCTAGCTTTGTAGTCCAAGCATAATGGAGATTCTTTGAAATTAGAAAATATATACAATAATGCTCTGTACTTCTGGCGCCTAAAATAATCGACCTGAAGTGAAGAGAAGCTTCACGAATAAATTTAAATAAAAGCGTACTTAAATGGTCTGGAAACAATCACAATTTCAACACAGATATGGAGCACCTACCAGCAGTTAGCTGTTTTAGTCCAGTCATCACCAATCGTGGCACAAGGTAATCCCCAAGGATCAATCATACCCGAAGAACCCTCGGCTATCAGCCTGATATTCATGTTGTAGGTACTACCGTGATCAATATGTAAACAGAAGGCTGTTTTTTCATGATTGCGTTCAGTCTCCAACGCAGTCCGGACAGCACATTTTATTTTTTGTACTGGAATATCTTCATTGCAGTTACTGTCTGTTTCTAATGGCGATACAAAAACGACCCATTCCTTGTAAGCATTTAAAAGAATATGATCAATTGAGCAATAATCACTGCGTTGATTGAAAGCAGTTAGCATCTTGTAAACCACGGTTTCTACAATTGCGCACAGATTTGCAACAGCTTGACTACAGTACTGAGTGAGGTATTGCCAATTCAAACCAATTTTTTTATCTTTAAGTCGGGAGTAATCATCTCGGTCATAATGATATATATAACCACCACTAAAAGTGCTTCCAGTCATATTTCTATAGGACTTCTTTGTTTTGACCTGATAATTCTTGATGGTTCCATTATTTATTTCCAACGTGACAAGTTGACAATATCTATCAACACATGTGTCAACTAAAGTATAACGAGATGAGTTATCATTACTATTTTTAGTAAATAAAGACTCCCAATAGTTTATGGGAGTAGGATATACGGTTGGAATGGCTTCATTAGATCCATTTAATAACCAATAATTGGCTCCAGACACTCCCGTCTGCCCAGCTTTGAGAAATATCACATTTTTAGACTCTATAGATGCTGCAGATATTTGACGTGTAATTGTTAATAACCCTAATGAGAGTATAGTAACGAAAAATATTCTCATTTTCCCCATGTTTTGGTTTTGCACTCGCCTGTCAAAAATGTGGTTTCACAGAATCATTGTATTCATATAATGGTTAATTGGATCACGTCTTTACAAATGAACTGTTGAAACCTGACCACCCGTCAATATTGGTGCTGGCAAAAAATTCCAGACCGCGGTCGTTCTTTTCCCGAGCGATACTTACATGGAGTGATAACTTGAGCAAGAAGTCACGAGAAAACCAGCACCTTGAGTGTAACCTAGCATTTTCCCAATTAGATTAATTCATATTCTCGATCATCCTACAACATTTAAACACGATTGTTTTTCTCCCTTAGTTATCTTCATGAGCTCTTTTCTTGTATGGATGCTTGCGTAGGAATCTACTTTTCTTACAAAAGAAATATTACTCATTAGAAGACGACTGCGAAGCAGCTGGTTGTTCTTAACAATCTTAAGCATTTTAGATTTAAAACCACCGTATAGTTGATTCCCGAGGCTACAAATCAAAATTCATGGTTCGCTCAAAAGAGTTTTGCGTATATGGCAAAACATATCAGCTGTATGATGAAATCTCAATATAAAAATGCCTCATATCCACAATAGAATGCTGATAAGGAGTTAAACGAAGTAGGTAATGATCTATACACTTACAGCAGATATTTTTCAAAAGGTCTCAGCTACATTTTTTATACATCTAGTCCATAGATATATATAATTTCATTACTAGGATAAGAATAGAGAGTAAGAACTAGCTAAGCTAAGCTTGATACCTGATATAAAAGATACACTCTCTACTATGACAGCTTCTTTTTCATACGATTCATTCATTGAACGGAGGCACAGAGATTTTACTTAACTCAAATTAATAGAAAGTTGCTGATGGATGAAGAAATACAAAGCATTATTGAAAAGTGTTGGAACTAATGGTTTTCAGAGAAAACGTCATTGCTCGAACTAAAAAAACTGTATATATCCTATATTTATATTTAATATAATCGCGGCTTATCCAAATCATTAAACAAAGAAACAGATTGAAATATGCATATATATCACCGTTTGTCCTAGTTGAATTGCTCACAAGGGCGCTAATTCGTAAAAAACCAATCCTTCAGACTAGTATGCCACGACATGGAATGAAAACAAAAAAGAATCGAAGGCTCTCCGTTATCAATATTGGTGGAAATAACTTCACAACGTCAACATTAGTCGTTAATCGCCTAGTATGTAGCAGTTTATTATGTGCTCAACTCACTGGTAAAACCTTTGTGGTATGTAATATGCCAAGAATCTATGACTAACTTTGTCAACCAAGTGATAAGCATTCATTTGGATACCCTACATTATTGATGTCAACTGTATACACATACATGCATTTATATACATAATGGAAATTCATATGGAAACGATTATAGTATATATATGTTATCATCTACTGGAACATTTATAATTTTTGCAGATAGTAAAAAAATTGTAAAAGAACAGGTTATTTAAAAAATAATCAGAAAAGATGAAAATGACCAATTAATAAAAATTGCGAAGATTTACCAACAGTCAGATGTTTTGGTCCAGTCATCGCCAATTGTAGCACAAGGCAACCTCCAAGGATCAACCATGGCCACTGAAGTTTTAGCAATAATTCTAATATCCATATTGAAGGTACCACCGTGATCAATATGTAAACAGAAGGCTGTTTTTTGATGATTGTGTTCAGCCTCCAACGCAGTCCGGACAGCACATTTTATATTTTCATCCTTAGCAGTAGTATCACAGTTTTTTCCAGTAGTGTATGTTGAAACGAAAGCATTCCATGACACGTAGGGATCGATGATGATATTCTCAAGGGTAAACCCTGAACATTCCTCTTTATCCTTTTTGAAAGCGGCTACTATTCTGTCAACTATGTCTGATGCGACCGTGTACACGTTACTAGTGAAGTCGAATGTTGCAGCTGCTAGATTGTAATACTTGGCCAGACTTTTTACATTCATGCCACATATTTTACGAGTGCACTGTGACTCGTATTCGACGTCATCACGCTTCCCATAAGCGCCATCAAGGCTGCTGTCAGTCATGTTTTTAAAGAAATTCTGAGTTTCTATTTGATAATTCTTAGTAGTTCCGTTAATTATCTCAATTGTGACCTTTTGACAGTACTTATCGACACATGTGTCTACTAGAGTGTAGATAGTGGAGT
This sequence comes from Kazachstania africana CBS 2517, assembly GCF_000304475.1. Classification (NCBI taxonomy): domain Eukaryota; kingdom Fungi; phylum Ascomycota; class Saccharomycetes; order Saccharomycetales; family Saccharomycetaceae; genus Kazachstania; species Kazachstania africana. The sequence continues at coordinate 19,502 of NC_018950.1, read as the reverse complement.
CCCTTTTACCGAGTAATTGAAGATTGGTATATAAGGATTCCCAATAATCAATAACAGTAGTGTAGTTAACTGGAGTAGCTTCAGCAGTTCCATTTAATAGCCAGTAGTTAGAATCTGCTTTTCCAAGTTCGTTCCCTTTGACAAAAATTGCACCTTTTTGCTCTATAGGTGTTGCACAAGCTTGAAGAACAAGTGCAAACAAGCTAAAGGAGACGATATTAATCAGTTTGTTCATTTTTTTCCTCATGAGCCGCTTATACCTACTTTAGTCAAGAAAGGAGTGAGGGAAAGCTTTTTGTTAAGATATATTCCATCTTTTATACTTCAAAAACTAATTGCAAATATAGCTTCGAAAGGATGGAACTTCGATGTATACAACCTAACCGTACAGATATACACGAAAATTTGTAAGGTTTGCTACTCAAAAAAGTTTTGCAAGTCTGATACGGTACACAGTATGCTAAGTCAGCTAACTTACTAGTTAAGGTTTAAACATGTCACAGGAAGTATTACTTAAGAATACAGACTTTGAGCGAGATGTTGCAGCAAACTTTTAGTGTTGAACATTTCCTTTGTCAGCGGTACGACCTAAGATGAAAAGAGATAGATAATGCATATGGATTGTGTAGCTGTAAACAGTGTTTGCATCGCCCAGGCTATTTTCAATAAGGGGTACTAAAGTTATTTGCTCATTGTTGACTGTATGTGTTAACGACTGTGCAAACCTGAGTCGTAGTTATGCACATATTAAAATATCGAGAACATGCAGCAATTGAGCTGTGTCTTCTAAATCGGACCAGAGCAAATGACTTCGGTTGTTAGCTTTCCAAAAGATCTTTTTCCCTTTAGGACATTAGGCAGATCTACATAGCCGAAGGAAATTGCGTGCTGCAGTCATTCGCGAAAGACCCGACTAAAAATTTCCTATCTAATTTCAGGCACGTTTTGAGAAAGTGATGCGAATGGACGAACAGAGCTGCAGAAATGTTTAACGTTTAGTGCATTTTCGATGGACGTCTGAGCTGGAAAGGCGTGGATTTGACAACCCAATGTTAGAAATCGTGAGGTATTTGATGGTTTATAGGTGTTAATGAATTATATACAGAGTTAAGTAGTCCGGTTTTACCTTCTTATATAAGAATATCTCGTAGTATGGTCTATAATATACGTCGCTTGTCGATGTATGGTTGATTCGGCGTAGGTAGCTTTTCCAGACGTAATATGAGTATAATTAGATTGAGTTATGCGGACTGTCACAGACACTGGCAGAGTAAAATAGCAATAGTATATTCTATTTTTCTTAAAAAGTAATATATAGAACAGAAGAAACTTCCAGCTGAGAGAAATATCTGGAAGAGATAGTTCTTGACATGTGTCTAATTTGAGATGAGTGTCAAATTGTAAACCGGTACCGCTCCTTCTCTAATCTTAGCTTCCAACAGATATAAAGATGAATCGCCTTCCAACATATCGTCCCACTCTGATGGGGGACCTCATAGTCCGAATGATTCTCTGGCGTTGGGAAGATAGATGTTACAACTTTTTCCCAGTAGTGTTAGATGGGAGTGCTGCAGTACTTGTATCCTCTTATTCTTTGATTATGATTGCGTTTCGATAAATGATTCGAACGATTCAAAAGGCAGAATAGTGTAGAATATTGAACTGAGAACAAATATCAGTCATTTTAATTAAAGATTAGATGACTTGTGTATCCGCAACCATAAGAGATACTTGGTCGTTGGATGCGTCTAATTTAAATGGAAAAGTGGTTGATACGAATGCAATCAAATTCATAGTTACGAATGTTGTCAATACCTCATAACAGTCAAAAATGCTATTCCGTGTTATTCTTAGCATTATACACCATTGATGGTGAGAGTATAATTCTTAAAAAGAAGGCAATCCTGAATTACTCAAAAACATTTCATTTTGAAGGAGGATCAGCTCAAGAAAGCTGTTCATGAGTTATTGAAGTTAAGACATTCTAATCTGTGCGTATGTGGTAAACGATCAGGAAATAGTAGTAACTGATGGAAGGAGTGCTGGTCAGCAATACGGGACCCATCCCTTTAGTCATATCTTTATCTTGTCCCTTCATTCTATGAATTCGGCATCGTGCTTGGAAGTAGTAAGTGTACTCTTTTCAGTCAGCTCTGAAGTTCATTGGAAATGTAAGTTATATCTGTTAGTTAAAGTAATCGTGCAGTTGATTGAATTACATCAAATCTTTTTTTCTCGAGAATACGAAAATTTTAAAAAAAAAAAAAAAATCGAAGATTCGAAGTTGAAGAAAGAGGGAACAGAGCTGAGAAGAGAGAAGGGGTGAGTGACGAGTATGGCAGATACGCATGCGAGTTGGATTATAATTAAGGCGATTATGGTCAATTGTCACTAAAATGAAGCCTGAAGTATCGAGATCAGTAGGATTATTCACCAACATTTACTGGAGATCTGAATAGCTGAGAAAGCTATGATGTGTCCAAGTGTTAGTCGACATAATTGTATGCTTTAAGGCTGACTAGTTCTATTCATTGAAGGCCAATTGAATGTAGTCATGATTATAGAGTTAGTTTACGCTGATTTGGTGTCAATTCCGATCGATCTGAAATGTACAATCAATTTAATAAGGGGAAGAAGAGTAGACAATACAGGCCCAAAATAGCTTATTGAAAGATTTTTGATAAAGATAAGTTGTATTATTAGCAAGTGGTTACGTTGATGGACTTCCCTGATTTCAATTGTCCCTATATAATGGCGCCCCTTTGGATTGATAAAAGAATATGATACGATGACATAGTCATAGATATTTCAAAGTAAAGATAAGGCAGCATTAGCACAATAAATACGCACAGATCTATAATATTGGTCTTAGGTGATGTAATTCACAATGTTGTCGGATTCAGCGATGTTGAAATCAAGATTGTTTAGTCGATTTCTTGAGATATGTTGTGGGGAAGTCGTTGGGCAATTGAGTAATGGTGTTGAAATAGTCACCAGATGTCGATGAGAAGTAGTAACGAAGCTTCGTTGGTAATTGATCGGCGTATTTGATTTGATCAGAATTTGAGATTGCGGATTGACGAAGCTGGCTTTCAATAGTCTTTCGTAAAGTATAGGTTAGAATTGAATGGATGTATTTATTCTAAACGATAGTGTTGGAACTCGTTTGTGTTCATTAATTTGGATAATATTCGTATGTGGAAGAAGGGAGACGACAATATGACGCGTGTATTCATATTATTACAAATAAAGAGATGATGGAATGAATGTCATCTGTTGGTGAAGTATTCAGAACGATTATTATAAATGACGCTAGTGATAAAGAGAATGTCTGAGGTTAATCTTTCCAGGTTTGAGACTGTCATTTGAGAAGCTATGATGCTATTAGAAAAATACTTGAATTCTTCGAGTAGTTATGTTCCCTGACAATCAATAATGAGGTGAATCCAAATAGATGGTCATTCAGTAAATTATCATTAGTGGAATGCGATGGTGTGTTCAATAATGGAGTTAGGTCACAGATTCATTTGAAAGTGATCCGTGTTAGTATTGAGAATAAGACGCTTGAACGCTGTGTATGTCATAATTAGATGATGATATCGTGACTGTTATTGAAAGAAATTAGACAGACTGTCTCAGAGGGCACTGAATAGAATTTAGATCGATTATTCTTTGAGATGAGCAAAACAGGTCAAAAACGAAGGTGTTTCCTTCTGTCATGAACAGGATGAGTCTCTTATTCCATCCAGTTAGACAAAATATTGGTTATTCGATAGGTGAATATGCCAACCGGTTGAAGCATTGTCATCAGATAAATGATTGAAACGGTTTTATCAATATACAGACCATCTTTTCACCACCATAAAAACCTTTCCGTGAATTATTCGTATCAACGAGACATGTATTAAATTAAGGTACAAAGTAAACTGATAAAACACAGGATATAATTCTGGGGGGTCTAAAACCACAGCATCGTAACGTTTTCCATGTACGTACAATATATAAAAAAAATTTTCCGTAACAATACAATCACGTTACTCCTCATCATCCGTGGAGTTCAGAATATCTGTGACACTCAATTCTTCATAGCTGAGAAGAGGATGGTGGTCAGAAAAAGGGATATACACATCCTCAATAGGCACTCCAGGGGACCCTGATCTTATCACTACTTCATTTTCAAAGTCCAAATGCTTAGGAAAGAACCCAAGGTTATTAGCAATTTCTAGATGCTCTTCGAAAATATCCATTCTTCCAAGGAACAGTGCAAACCTCGCAACATCAACATCACAAACCCCTGGGCTTCGCAATTTTTCATACGATTTGTCATCTCTCAAGCATGCAGCTAACTGCAAAGGATAGTCCAGATAAGGGTAGACCGAAAGCTGATCTCCGAGGTTCTGTTGTGGGATATTTATGATAGAGTAACTGAACATCCAAAATGGTTCGTACTCCTCAATCAAATAGTCGTTGATCATACCATTAATCAGCGTGTTAGACACTGCAGACTTGCAGACCGATTTGGGAAACTTCTTGTCGTTCTTCAGCACCATGGCTGCAAACGATGCACTCACCAGAGCACCGTGCTTTGCATACTCAAAGTCCCCGTACTCGATGTTGTAATTTGCCACATCCCCAGTGTACGCAAAGTACTTGTTCCACTGTCTTTTTGACATTTTCTCTGCTATTTACTGGATTGTATTGTATCTCATGTGTATTCTTTTCATATCTCCTTTATAAATAGGAGGACTGAAATTTTTTTTCATGCGCTTTCCTAAAAAAAAGATTTGCTATAAAACAGGAGACGTTTCAGTTATTTTGCAGCATACAACTGGAAGGTATACCAGGTAGATATCTTCACAATATGTACCAGGAGATCCTAAATAAGATCGAAAGCAGGTACCACAGGGCATGCTTTGCTGCCTACAACTACGACTTTGACAACCTCGTGGCCAACTTCAACAAGGAAGACTTCAATATCCGTTCATGGTACGATGACGATCACTATTATTCCGACAATGACCTTAGAAAGGAAGACAAAGAAGGTTCAAAGGGCATGAAATTAACTCAAGAACACACGTTGACGTACTATATCGTGAGGGGTGCGCGGTTCAGCTTTTATTTTGCGTGGAAATTGAGGCATTCTGATTTGGAATTAAATCAATGGATCTATAGGGCCATCTCTGCCAGATTCATCATGAGTAACTACCTCGAGGACGACATCATAAAGAAGTACATTCCTGCCTGTGTATGGTATCCAAACATCCCAACGAAGGAAACATGTTTCAAACTGCTAGAAATTCTGCCAGACTACAAATACACAATAGGCTTTGTTGCTGGATATAACAACTGGAAAGATGTTTTTGTCAAGTGTGATTTTAAGTGTGTGGATGCTTTTCTTTGGAAAATGTTGCTTACACTCAAAAGAGAAGAAATGCTCAATATCTTGAAGGATAAAGCGGATGTCAGGTATTTCATAAAGAAAGATGGGAGGGTTAACTTGGATGCCAAAATATGGAGAACTACTCCGGAAAAAATTGCCCCTTACACAAAGAAAGATATTTGTTTCGAACCATTTGCACCGGAAAGATTGATGAGGTACCGCTCGATTAACGAAGAATATTTGGAATGGAATACCTATGGCCAAAGTTATGAGGGGCCTACGTTAAGGGCAGACGTCACAGGTATTGGTTATATAAAAGGCTTATACATGGAAAGAAGAATTCATTTGAATGAGAGAATGGAAGAGCTCTATATGTAGTTCCTTGTTCACTGTTTACGATTAACTAAATACAATTTATAAAGTTTTTATAAAGACAATTAGAAGAACCTTCGAGGTTTTGTCTAGTTTCTATGGATCAAATAACTGAAGTGTAACGAGTCAATCTTTTTTACATGATGCAGAGGCGACCACTTCAGGTAAATTTCGAATACCACGAACTATCTTATAATGAGGACCATCTAGCCTTTTACCTGATATACCCAGCTTTTTATTCGCCTGATCAATCTCCTTAGGAGTTACCTCTCTACTATTATCACCTGCTGTTTTAAACATATAATTGTCATCATCGGCTAATATGTATTTAGAATAGTCATGCAGATCATAAATCTTTTTCATTGCAGTATATCTGTGGTTTGCTATTTCTTTTAGCACTGATTTAGAGGTTTCTAGCATGTTTGGATCACTAATCTTACCAGACATCTGAACAAGATCTTTATATATAGTCTCTAAAAGTGTCTTATAGTTCTTTTCCGCAAACTTACCAAGATAAAGGATGTCCTTTTTTAAACCTTCTTTAATCTTCTCTTCTGCATTTTCCATATTTTCGAAAATTAACGAGAGTTGTTGTATGATCCCTTTTTGCTGAATTTGAATGATAAAGATGCTGCAGATAATCCATAGGACTGAGCAGTGGCGAAAAAAAGTTGCTAGTATGATCGGAATAATGCTAATCGCTGCATCAATTATATAGGCGCCTAAAATTGCCCCATTGGCCAGCCTACCATTGAAAAAACGCTTGATGTAGATCAGAGGATTGAACATTAAAGTTGCATTATACGCCCTTGATGAGAACTATACTGTTAGGTATCAAAGAGGGTTGTATGCTAGAATATGATGGTACCCACCACTATCCCAGCTCTAGTAACAGATTTCTACGGAAAAATTTCGAATAACTTGCCAACTCTTTGGGGTGGAAGGATAGTTTCATCTCTGAAGGTTTTGATACACCAGGTAATTCTAATTTTTGCTATACCCTTTTAGATGGGACTGTCACTTCAAAACATTTATAGAAAATGTTAGAGATAAAAACCTAGACGTTCTCTATGTGTACAACTACTGAGTGTTTGTCGAATAAGATAATTATAAGAAAAAAGTATTATTATCTGTAACGATGACAGGACATTTTTGCCTTGCAGAAAACTTTACCGCATTGCTCAAGTGGAATATTGATGTTCTACAGAAGCACGCAAACTCAAGAAAAAGAAATTTCTAGAATCTTGAATCTTCTAGATGATGAAACTCATACCTTGCAGTCTTTGTATGCGTCTTCACCCAATTCTCACTTTCGTTAATTTCCCTGCCAACTGGTGGCTATTAAAATTTTACGACTAACTAACTTCCTGATGACGTTTTCCTTTTTTTCCTTTTTTTTTTTTTTTTTTTTTGGATGGACGGATATTTCTCCGCTTTGTTTCTTTTTTTCTGATTCGAGGCACGCTTACGGAAAAACAGTGTCGTCTAAAAAAAAAATAACCAATGCTTACAAACATTTCCAGTCCCTGGCGAAATCCAATGACTTCACAACAGAAAATAGGCTAGCAGTTATGATTTGCTAGAAAGAAATTCTACAGTGGATGGTTCATATTATTGCTATGTCCATTTGGTTGTATGCTACTTGTAGGCTCCTCAGTAGCTATCTTAGTGTGCTCTTTTTGGCTGACTAAAGATAGTTAAAGTTTACATTGCTACAAGTAATAGCCTGAAAGTTTTCAGTGAAAAGAAAAAGACTAGATATAGGTATATAAACACATATAAAATTTTTATTTCCAATTCTTAGGATTTTTGAATCAAGCACAAACAAATATTCTCAATGTATTTGCAAAGTCTGAAGAACACTTTCTTCGTCGATTGTTTGGAATATTTACATCTTACAAGTGTATATGAGGACATACCCGGGAAATACACTGATATACACGATGCTTCAGAAAGCAAACAATCCATCCTGACCGATATAGAAGCTGAGACCAGCACGGACTACGAAAAGCACGCGGACCCTTTCCTGGTGGACTGGAATGGTGATGATGATCCTGATAACCCACAAAATTGGCCCCAAGCAAAAAAAAATTTCATCACCATAGAGATTATGATGCTGACATGTATTACCTACATGGGCTCCTCAATTTACACACCGGGGCAAGAAGGAATTCAGAATGACTTTCACGTAGGTCATGTCACCGCCACACTAAATCTATCATTGTACGTTCTCGGCTATGGGTTGGGCCAAGTATTTTTCTCTCCACTATCCGAAGTTGCCAAAATCGGTAGACAGCAACTTTACATCATAACTTACTTTCTATTTATGGTCTTTCAAATAGGGTGTGCAACTGTGCAAAACATCGAAGGATTAATCATTTTAAGATTCATCTCTGGTATATTATGCTCTCCTTCCTTATCTACTGGTGGTGCCACTATTGCTGATATTATAAGACCCGAAAAGTTGACTCCATACATAGCATTATGGGCAGTAGGCGCTGTTGCCTCTCCTACCGTCGGTCCCTTATTGGGAGCTTCAATGGTAGTTTCGAAAGATTGGAGATGGACTTTTTGGTTATTATTATGGCTCTCTATTCCATGGCTGATAATCTTTATCTTTTTCTTTCCTGAGACGTCGGCAGCTAACATTCTCTCAAGGAGAGCCGCTAGAATTAGAAAGCAAACAGGTGACAGTAGGTATTACACCAGACAGGAAAGAAGTGACGCGAAAGTTAGTCCAAAGCAATTTTTCGTCAATACCCTTTATAGACCAATTGAAATGATCGCCAAAGAACCGATTGTCATGGCATTTGACATTTACCTAGCAGTGTGTTACGGCACATTTTATCTTTTCTTCGAAGCATTCCCAATTGTTTTTATTAACAACTGGCACTTTACCATTGTTGAATTAGGACTCTCGTATATGGGATTCATTGCTGGTTGTTTCATTGCATTCTCAATATTGTTGTTCTTTACAAACAAAGTTGTCACTCCGCGTCGTGATAATGGTACTTTTGTTCCAGAGACATTTTTATTACTAGCAATGTCTGTCAGTTGGTGCTTACCCTGCGGACTCTTTCTTTTTGGTTGGGCTGCAATGACTCACTGGATCGTTCCAATAATCGCAGAAATCTTTTTTTGCATATGTGTATTCAATCTCTTTCAAGCAACATTTTCCTACCTTGCAATGTGTTATCCTAAATATGTCGCCTCAGTATATGCCGGTAATGGGTTATGCCGTAGTGCATTTGCTTGTGCTTTCCCACTATTTGGACAGGCAATGTTCAATAACCTAGCAATTGATGGGTATCCAGTAGCCTGGGGTACTTCAATTCTTGGTTTTGTTTCCATCGTTTTAGCTCTGATACCTTTTGTCCTTTACAAATATGGCGCAGATTTACGTTCCAGGTCTTCTTTCAAGGATTAAGTATTCATTTTGAATTATCAAGTGTATCAACAAATATAAATATATAAATATAGGTGACTGTAAACTACTACATTTTTCATGATCAAGCAACTTTCTGGCGGTCTCGTGGTGTTAAAGCTTTCAGGATTACTGCTCTGGCACTTACTATATCGTGTTGTTGAGGTTCTTGTCATGCAGCTGAATAAGTGGTGTCGCCGAAATGGATAAAGAATTTATCAGAAAAACAAGTATAATTCAGGAAAAGTGGTCTCTATAAAATTAAATGGATTTGGATAGAGCTGTGCGTGTATAGAGGTAGGATTAATAAGTTAAAACGCAAAATTGAGGGCTATGCCAGGTCATATAGCCATTTAAAGAAAACTTAGATGCCATATAAGATGAGAAATGCAGTAAATTACACGTTTCTGTTGATTTGTTGTAAAAAAGCGTGAAATAACGACAATTTTTCGCAGGAGGGCAAAAAACACATCAATACTCAGCCATGGGCAGATGACGATAAGAAACTATGGAGAGGAAGACATCTCTTCCGTTAAGGAAGAAAGGTAATTCTGTTGGTTTAACAGCTCAATAAATTAATTGTATGGTAGTCACTGTATAAAAAACTAAAATGGGCAAGTATGGGGGGCTGAACCGCTGGCTTTCTGTGTTTTATTATTTTAAAGTTGAATTCTTCGAAATTGGTTTTTTCTAAGAAGCTGTCTTTGAATGGAAGTTCTTTTCCGCTGATTAGATAAACAAAGAACAACACTATCGTGTCTAGAAGTCCAGATACATCTATATTAGAACTGTGAAGGATGCAACCAGGTACATCTGACCTGAATAAGAACATTTTTTTTGTCTTTTTCTAACATTTTATTTCGGCTGAATGTGAGAACTTGATGTGGTTTAAACATGAATATATTGATAATGATTAAGCCACTAATCCTTACCACCAATACACCGCGGAATCACTCAGTATTATGGTTATAAGATCGGGATGGGCGTGCTACCTAAAGTTTTTGAATGCATTTTGTAATTCAATTTGTTTAGAAGAAGAAATTGATGAACCATCTCTAGTATCAACAAACTGAGAGACAATATTTAATCAGCCCACACTTTTCAAAATTATACTACTAATTGAAGTGGTTAGGATCAAAAATCGTTACATTAAATAATGCCGTATTTGGAAACATATTATAAGTAAAAAACGTCATATTCCAACAATATTTCTGCCAAACAGTATCCTAATCTAATATCATTGCTATGAAAAGACACTATGGTTGCCATTATTTACAGTTCTATATTTCAACGGCGGGGGATCTGAAAAGCTCTAAATCATTTAATGTGTCGGCAAAACTGTAACGCAGTCATTTTTATGTATCTAGCAGTGTAATATCTCAACCATACCATATATTCAGGGCAGTGTTGATAGGCTTTTCTACGAGTGAGTGTCGTAAGAAAACATTACCGTACTTCAAACCGTGTTGTTTTCTAAACAGCACAAGATTATAATAATTCAGTTACATCGAGAACATAACCTGCGTAATATAACTTTTGTTGCATAGACGATACCACAATTACTATTATAACCAAACCTGTTATAACCAAGAAACTGCTATATGTCATTACGCAAGTAGTGTTTACTAGAAGGACACGAGAGCTCATTCTTCTGGAAAATTATACATATTACCTCAGGAAGCTATGGATAGCAAACTTTGAATGAGACTGAGGTTTATAGTTCTTATATATGGGATAAATGAGCTTTCATACATTATCTCGGAAACAAACCAGCTTATCTTAGTTTTTCCATTTATTTAATAAATTGAAAAATCTGTTTGAACGTGTTGTAAATTGAAACTGACGTGAATTAGAACACTTAAAGTACCCATTTATTTTTAGTAGATACTTTTTTTTAGTTATTCTACACATTCGTGCCAATAAACATTTTCCGCTTATCTTCACTACAATATTGGCAGCATCCATGTATCCTGGATACTTGAAATGTTCTAATCTATTAGTCGTATTTATAAATCTATATCGGATAAGATACACATCAGGGTTCCGAAATATGTCACAGACTAACTTGCTGTCATGGACGACTGGACTGTTCATATGGCCAGCAAAGTTATTTTCAGCAAGGCTAAATGCAACTCAGAATTGAATACTTTCAGTTAGAAGAATTATAGAGCTTTTCTTAATCGTAACAAGCCTGTCATTACAGTACAGTCAAAAATGTTGTTTGACCATATTGTTTTGAAAGCTTCTCAGTCGAAACACTCACTAACGCAATTGTTGGCCTTGGCACTAGCAAAATAGCAGCTAGAAACACAAAACAAGCATTGAGAACTTTTGATTTCAGTATCCATCGTGTTGCTTTAGGTCACAAAAACATATATATACTTGGGTACAGTTGGAGAAGAAGATGACGAAGAAACTGACATGGCGCCCGTCATTAGTGGAATTAGAAAAGAAAATGATAACCCTGTGTTCATCAAGCCCGTCAAAATAGATGATTTTCATTTGACTGAACAAGATTTTGAGCTCATCGAGATCTGTAATGAAATTACCTACAAAAAATTTAGAAGAGCTCTTCTGGAACGGGTTCATTCTACGGTCGAGAGAACTGCCTTAAATTACTATTTTTGGGATTTCCACACTGCTAAGAGTGTAGTGACCAAAATATGGACTCCTAAAACTGTTCAGATTTACTGAAGAAGACTGGCTTGGCCATTATTTACATTGCTGTATGCCGCTAAAATGGTGGTAATGAACGGCTATGCATTCCTTTCGGGAACTGACCTAGAAATCTTTCAGGCAGCTGTTGGAAGAACTATTCCTGAAGTTATAGGTATTAGCTGTCGTCTTTTCCAAAAAGTTATTCTCACTGATAAGTACAGGGACTTTATCGAAAGATTGCCTCGTTTAGGTACTTTTGATTTTGAATGCTGGACGTACTTGAGGTACCATGTACCATCTTGAACACCTTCGCTTATCGTCGCCGCCTTGACTCTATGAAAGCGTTGATAACTTCGGCTCCATTCATCAACAGTACTGAGACAAACGCTGTTGTAAGACAGCTTTCGGAACCTAGAGAAGACAATGACCTCTATCCCGCGTTCAGATTGATTTATTCCGCTGTGCTGAGGCAGAGTAAACTCGCCTCTTCCAATGCTTTCAATGTGGGTGTGAACAACCGGTCGGTTACTCTACAAGGCCAGACATTATCGTTTGCCTAAATCAGAGAAATGAGAAAAAGTTTAGATGCTGAATTCGACAGATTGGTGCAAGCTCTGAATAGATATTTGACTTTTACTGGTGTCACTCAAGCATTCAATGCTACCCTTGGCAATTCATATTTGAATGTCAAGGATCACACTTCCAGTATTTCGTTGGCCATTTTCGAGTCATTCCTTCTGCTTTGATCCCTAACCACAGAGTTAGGTGGGAAAGATCATCTGAAAGTGAAAGCTCTCAAATTACTAGTTCCATCAAGAAGATTTTAACCATCTTGCAAAGTCGTTGCTCATAATTACTTGGGTCACTTCTGGGAGTGTATTTTCCACTGGAAGCAGCATCAATATTTATTAGCGAAAATAACTGGTTGTCTCATTTGAGTGCTGTGATTGGAACTGTATCAATACTGTTCCTTATATACTCACCTTGCAGTGCCACTCCTAAAAACAAATCCTAGATGAAGAGTCATTACTGAAAAAGAGCGCCTCTGTGGGATTCTACGATTAAAAGAATGCAACGAGTAGTCTAATTCGTCTATACTTTAACTTATTCTTAACTCAATTTACTGGATTATCTTTGCTAAATGAAGATTTCGATGCCCGTTCAGATCTTTGATAACCTCTTGAATAATTGTGTTTCATTAGAGGAACCGTTTGCGATACAAGAGTTGCAAGAAAAATGGGGTTTACTATTTCAAAGGAAAGTCTGGTGCTCCGGATTACTAGCAACTTACTTGCCTACTGTCTTCTTTGTCATTTCAATCTATCAAGGAAGTAGTTGTTCTTTAGTATATAATATATGGTCAGCACTGTTCTTAGGAATGTACCCAATTTTCGTATTTGCTTCTATGTTGCAGAATTTTGGTCCAATCGAAGGTTTCCCAGACTGAGTTTTTCTTTTTATATGTATTATTAACGTATTTCCACAGTTTCTATAATGGATCAAATGAACGATGCTTCTCAGAGATCATCAAACTCCATCGTTAGAATCGCTATAGCTGCTTCATCTCACGGTTCCTAACACACATTACAGCTATCTATGGAGCAGCGCTGATGACTTTATCCTCTTCAGATCATACACTAACTCTTGCTGATAATACGTCGTTGCAAAATTTTGTTTTTTTTACCCGAATAAGATAAAAGTGAAGATCTGATTTTGCAGAAGTTGTCCCAATTGTTCAATGTCATCGAGAAAGTAAATTAGCATAGCTAAATATCAGGATTAGTTGATGCAAGTTTCTATCAGAAAACTTTTCCGTAGTGGAAGGTTAGATTATTGATGACAGAAAATCGTAAAGTTATTTTTTTGAACGCATCGTTGCGCTATATCGTTCCTAGTCTGATGAAGTGTCTCATAGTTCAAATTATTCTCCGAAGTTGAGAAGATAGCTATTTCAACTCTTTTTCAGTAGCATTGCAATGGAGTGCTTTATAATATTTGCATCCTCCTATTCTTTGTATTATCGATTGAGTTTTGATAAATGGTTGGAGGGATTTAAAAGGCAGCCCAAAGTAGGATGTTTGAAGGATGAACAAGTACTAGTGATTTTAATGAAAAATCAGATGTCTTTCATATTGGACACCATAATAGATACTTGCCTCGTTGGATGTGTTTATTTTACATAATGTGAATGAAAAAATAATTAACGTCACTGGAGTTAAAGTCATAATTACCAATCTTCTCAATGCCTCGTAACAGTTGGAAATAGTATTCCGTGTTGTTCGTAGCACAATATACCATTGATGGTGGGCATGTAGCGTTGCTTCATGCTTGAAAAGAACGCAACCCTTATTTTTTTAAAGAGATTCCATTTTGAAGGAAGATTCAATGCAAGAAAGCTGTTCAAGAGTAATTGAATTTAAGACAATCTAATCTGTAGGTATTTGGTAAACCAAGAGGGAAGGAATAATAGTAAGCTGATGGCAGAAGTACTGGTCAGCAATAGGGCACTCATCTTTTTTCATTTCTTTATCTTGTCTTTTCATTCAATAATGTAAATTATATGTGCTAGCAGTTAACTTGTTCATTCCTTTGAATAATCTTATCAAATCTCTTTTTCTCGAGCATCGGAATATTTGAAAAAACAATCTAAAGCTCCCCGAAGTTGAAGAAATAAGGAAGCAGTAGTAAAAAGAGAGAAGAGAAGAGTATAATAGATAAGAATGCGAGTTATACAAGAATTGAGATAATTTTTATTCATTGTGGTTTACACCTCGGGACACAATTTGGCTTTAGCCAAATTTTGGCGCGAGAAATGGATTTTACCTTGTGCGACGAGGATCCTAGCTTGGTAAAATAGGCGTTAGAGCTGAAAAGAAAAAACAGTAAAGCGCAGTGCAATATAGGACTGGAGTGAATGGGTGGCGATGTGTCTGCTGTGGCCATCGAGAAACGATATGAGCAGAAAAAACTAAAGAAAAAGATGCTTATTATACAGCATTGAGCGGTGCTCAATTGGAAGCTTTATGGAATGTCTTTGGCATTAATGGTGCTCCACAGTGAAGTCTAGGAGCAATGGTTTATCTGTCCTGTACGTACAATCCAATTACAATGAATTGTTCTATCATATCAAGAATCCTGTCAATTCCCCAAAAAAGTTTACTCAAAACAGAAATAGTCCATAAAATACAAGTTCAATCATAACTTTCAAGGCTAAGGTGATCATTGAATGAAACAAGCCCGCTTCCTTCCGAAAAGGTATTACTGTAGTAAATGGCTTCTGGATTATTCTTCCTTTATTCGTGCTGTCCAAAAATACGTCGATTGTGGTGCTTCAATTCCGTATAGAAAATGATCATGGCATAGTGGGGAGTTCTGAGGAACAAAACATTTCCAATGTTCGTGGAAAAACTCTTGAAAAAGATGGAGCACAACGGTGAAGAGTGTCGTTGTGTCTGATATCTTTGAGATCAACTTGTATCATCATATCGAGTACAGAAGGTTTGTAGCAGAACGCAAGGGTTCCTATCCCAAAGATGAAAATGATGTATTTCTATAGCACTTTACTTGACTTTTGAATGTAGTAGAACTGTGTTAGGGCTGTTCATGGGTTGTTGATTTGATAGTGGTATCGATGGGAAGTACAAGAGAAATTTGGATTAATCGAAGATGTTTGCTGGGCTTGCCAGCAGTTGCAGTGGTATATTTAATCTCGTTAGCAATATGATCTGCGGTATATGTAAAATGCATAGGAGGGCTAATTGTGGTTTTACAGGAACAGAATCGAGACGTCTGGGGTTGTCAATGATAATACATCGGTTATTGATGGAGTAGAATTTGTGTTAATATGCCTCTATGACAGAGTATTGTGTGTATTGGTGCTCTTAAATTTATCAGCGAAAATATTGTTGGAGAACAAGTTAAAATCAGAAGTTCCATTTTCACAGCAGGGTGAGCGTTTTTGGCTGGACACATTTAACGGTCTTGTTGAAGCTAATGGAATTATTCATTGTTCAGTCATTCTTTGGATTTGGCAAAGATGTGGGTATTTTATTTTCTCCTGATCCTTTAAGATGAAGTGCTTGATAAATATGTATTCCCTTTCGTAGCGCTGAATTATGAGCAGATTATGGAAACCAGTCATGTAGCTAGGGAGCGTACAATGTTCGAGAAAGAAATGAGTTTCAGGATTGTAGTACAAACCTGAGGTGGCAGACACGGCATTGGTGTTTAATTCTTTTCAGTTTATGTACCCTTTATGGATTGAATGGAAAAATAATTTACGATAAATGGATTCCAAAGAGTTAGATTAATCTTTGATACTGGATAGCGGCTACAAGGACTTTTCCTTGCGTAACAGGCGCCTCTTGATATGTTACTGGCTGTTTGTATGTTGTTTCTATGATGTAGAAGAAGTGTTTAAATCATTAATAAGTATTCTCTTTTGAATAGAGTTTGCTTAAAGACAGTTGTCCTAAGAGGTCATGCAAGGACGTAAATTGGAGGTTACAGCTATTGATAAAGTGGAGGTAGCCATAGCAAACTGATTAAAGATGGTGTTGGATTGTAGCATGGCGCTGATCATTTACCAGATCTTGATTTCTAAGTTTAATCTATGGGTTGAACGTTGTAGTTGATAAAGTAATAAGCTGACTAGTTCCGGTCAATGAATTGAGTGCTCCGTTATCAATTCTATCTCCCACCTCCTCAATATTATTTCTTTTTTGAATAGATTATAGCAAGTCTCTTTTTCTCGAGAATCTAAATTTTAAGAAAAAAAAAAAATAATTTCAAGTTGAAGAAATAAGTAACAGAGATAAATGACAAGTATACCAGATACAAATGCGGGTAAGTCAAGCTTTAAAATATTCATAGTTAATTTTCATTAAAATGACGCCTAAAATATCGAGAATAGTACGCTTATTCACGCAGATTTACTGGAGATCTGAATGCCTGAAGAAGCCTTGAGCTGGAATGTTCAGGTGTTAGTTAAAATGATTGTGCGTTAAAAAGTTGAGTTTTCATGTTCATTAAAGGCGAATAGATATATACCTAATACTATAGCTAATGCTGGAAATAATTGATCTTCATAAGTTGTCTTTTTAAGTACTTTTTTGCTTAGGTTTCTACATTCATTAAACGCATTGTTTAAAAAGTTCACACTTTGATAAGATAATCAAAAGTTTTAGTATTATACATATTATTCAAGGATGTTTACATATTTATAAATCTTGTTGTATAACTCTTTTTTGTAACTGTGATTGTGGTCATGGTTATAGAGTTATTTACGCTGATTTGATGTCAATTCCAATCGATCTGAAATGTACAATCAATGTGATATTGTAAAGAAGAGTAAGTGATGCAGGCTTAAATAGATCATCGATGGTTTTTTAAACAAGAGAAGTTGTATTACTAGCAAGTAGTTACGTTAGTGGGCCTCCTCGAGTTTCAATTATCCATGTATAGTGGTAGCCTTTGGAATTGATAAAAGAATATGATGCGATGACATAGAGAAAGATATTTCAAGGTAAGGATACGACAGCATTAGTACAATAAATACGCACAGATGTAGAGCGTTGGTGTTAGGTAACGTAATTCACAAAATCATCAGATCTGGTGGTATCGAAATGAAGTTATTTAGTCATCTGGTAAGTTATGTTCAAGGAAGGTCTTCAGGCAATGAATAATGGTGCAGAAATAGTGATCAGACTTTGACAGTCAGTGTTAATGAAGGCTCACTGGTAAGTGATCGGCGTATTTGGTTTGATGAGAATTTGGGGTTGCGTATTTCCCGACTGGTTTCCGATCCTATTTTGTAAAGTACAGGTTAGAATATACTGGTTGTATTTATTCTCAACGATAGGGTTAATACTGGTTTGTGATCATTAAAATGGATAATATCTGTATCTGGAAGTATTCAGACGACAATATGACACTTGTATTCATGGTGTCACAAATAAACCGATAATAGGATGAATTTATCTGTTGGTGGAGTATTCAGAACGTTGGATCTTGTAAAGAACGTTAATGATAAAAGTAGAATGTTTAATGTTCATATTTCCACGTTCGAGACTGTCATTTAAGAAGTTATGATGTTATTTGAAAAATAATTGAATTCATCGAGTAGTTATGTTCCATGTTAATCAAAGATAAAGCTATTTCAAATGAAAGGTGAATCAATATATTATAATCAGTAGAATGCAATGATGTATAAATAATAGGGTTAAGTCGCAGATTCATTTGAAAGCAATATTAGTATTAGCTCTGAGAAGAAGACGCTTGAACGTTGTGTATGTAATAATTTGATGATGAGACCGTGCTTGTCATTGAAAGAAATTAGACATTATGTCTTAGAGGGCTGTGACTAGAATTTAGATCGGTTATTCTTTGAGATGAGTAAAACAGGCCAAGTACGAAGGTGTTTCCTCAGGTTTCGAATAGTAATAGCATCTTATTCTATCCAGTTAGACAAGAATGGTTTATTTGACGGGAATGACAGAGAAAGGCTCTGGTAAATTTATTATATCAAGATCACAGTAATTGAGTTTGTGGTTCCAATGTTCCAAGTTGTGTGTTGTTCTTTCGAAGTACATGTTGTTTATGAAAATTGGAAAGTTTGATCATAATATGTCATGTCAACGGATGGAGTACGGTAAGTGGTTAAACTGGTATAAATGGCGTCCCAATTGTAGACAACAAAGTATTCGAATATTGGATAATTATGTCAGTAGAAATGATCTATGAATTCGTAAGCATTTTCCTATGTGTGGAGCGGTGATGATTGTTATTGTGACTGGCATTAGTCCCTTGTCATCAAATGGAAATTCTCCAATGATGTTGTGGCGTGGAGTGTCACGCGGAATATGCTGGCCTTCATCTGTGGGAGGGAAAGAACCTTGAACGAAGATTTATTGATAACATGCGGAATATTTACGAATTTCATCTCTCAAAGTTACGAAAGCGTCACTTCAGAAGTTATGTTAATGGCTGACCTCCCCAAGTAATTATGTTCATATTAGTGAATGACAAAGTTATTCCAAATAAATAGTATATTAGTGAGATATATTCAATTTAAAATGAGGTGATTTATTCGTCTAAACGAAGGTCAATAAGACTAAAGATACAGTGAAATATTTACGATTAATGTTCTCAGATTTTGAAAGTGTTCTTTCAGAAGTTGTTAATGAAGAGTCTCCAGATTAATTATGTTCATATCCATCAATGATAAAGATATTCTGAATTGATGGTGAGTTAGTTAGATATATCCGATATAGAATGAGTTGACGTATGTGTCATATCTGTAAATTAGAAACGTCGAAATAATTTCAAGTCATATTGGTGTCATGTCATTGTGTCAGGTTCGAGCTAGATTCTGTGATTGAACGGCGTTAAAGACAACGGTTGTCATTCAATTATTTATGACAATTTATCAGAGGCATTGGCTGTCAATAGGATTCCGATCTATCATTCGTTGCAAGGCTAAGGTAGATTTATTAAGATGTCTCTTTTGTTAGAATAGTAGTGGTCTCGTGTTGTATTGAGTTCAATTAAAAAGGGGTTATTTGACAGGAATTACAGCGTGAGGTTCTAGTAGAGGTGTTGTGTTATGAGAAGAATATTCTGAGTTCATGAATGGCCCGTCTCAAGTTGTTCAAAGAATTCATTCCTTTA